>NW_011365901.1:0-6262 GCF_000735185.1 Notothenia coriiceps | reverse complement strand
GTGTGTGTGTGTGTGTGTGTGTGTGTGTGTGTGTGTGTGTGTGTGTGTGTGTGTGTGTGTGTGTGTGTGTGTGTGTGTGTGTGTGTGTGTGTGTGTGTGTGTTAAGGACAGACCAAAAGACAGCCCTTGTGAATTCAACGTGTGCAGTGAAGTGTTTGTCTTGTCTCCTCAGTCAGAGCTACAGATGTTACACAATGAGATGACTATCAACAAACAAAACTGAGCTGCGAGCGCTACATCTACTCAAATGCTACTGGAAAAACAAAGTATGCCTGCAAACCACTTCCTTAAACTTCCACTTCAGCCTGTTTTAACTACATCCAGCAATGACTTTACGTCCTCATTGCTGGACAAAAGTAACAACCTCCACCTACAATATTCTACCTGTCACTTATTATGGCATCTTACTGTACATGTGCACGTCAAGCCTGTCTGCACACACGAATGGCAGGGAAACAACACATGCTGCTTAGTAAGGTGTGTTTGTAAACAAATGGTTTAAAGGTGGCCTTCAATGATTCTGATATTGGTTATTGGGCTACACCAGTCTATACAACTTTAATGTGTGCTAGAAGTTTGTGAAGACCATATTGTGAAACAGTCAGGAAACACAGCAAGCTTACTGCTGACTGCACTGTTTCTGGAACCACACAATCATTTTTGCTTTTCAATATCTCCGCTTTAATCAGATGGCAGGTGTTCATGCCATAATGGAAAAAGACTGATTATTGACTCGCAGATAAACACAGTGTACCATGTGACCTAGATTCAGCCAAAATAAACAGCTCGGAGCCTGTTTTAGCATTCACCCAGATAACGCTGGGACAGCACAGATCTCAGAAACGTTCAGGGTTTTAAAATCACTAGCATATGAAACCATATGAAAAGCTTAAAAGCAAACTTGCTGGCATTCATAATCTAGTTAAGTCTGTCGAACTTGTGCTGCAATTTGTTGGATCCATACTCATTGGAGGTCTTAGAAAGTTACTAGATTTCACCTCCTGCAAGTAGGATCACACTTTTTATTTAAACCTGATTGTTAGCAATCGCAAGAGCAATGCCGTGATTTATGCAATTAAAAATGTTATGCTGTGGGTTTTTAGGCCTAAGTTCAGACAGTTTTCAGTCAGTTCAAAATGAATAGGCTCACTGTCTTATCAAAATGTGTCTCTGCTGGAATCTGATATTGGTCTAAAAATAATTTGAAGAGTCAAACAAAAATGTGATATAAGGGAAAGGGAGTTGCAATGTGAGAAAAAAACGTATGAAACTTTCCAATTTATATGGAGATGAATAGGTGTCCTCCTTATATAACTATTTAGCGTTATTGACACAAGCCAACACAAGATAAGGTAAAATTCACAAAGTTGAAACAAGTAATTTGATAAAGAGAATGGTAAACAACAGTCATACAAGCAAGTAAGAGATTCATGGTAAGAAGCCTTTAATGGGGAGGCATGTGGTGCAGTGGGTTGAGCGTTGGTGTTGGGATCGGGGGGTCACAGGATCAAACCCCACTGCGGTCAGCATGTCGTTGTGTCAAGACACTTCACCCCAAATTGCTCCTGTGGGGATTGCCCACAGTATTGAGTTTGTAAGTCGCTTTGGATAAAAACGTCTAACAAGTGACATGTAATGTAATTTAATTTAATGTAATTACAGGGACATTCTCCCGGGAGTAACTGAGGGCTAAGTGCCTTACTCGAGGGCACACTAGTAGTGGTGTTCCAGGCGGGATTTGAACTCGCAACCATCCGATCCTCAGCCCACCTCACTATCCGATTAGACCACCAAAAAAAGAATTCATTTGTGGCGGACGATATTTAATTGTGGCGGGTAAGCGAAACACTGCAGTGTTATCTAAATTATATCGTGTGTGTTTGTTGGCTGGGAATCAGGTCACGGTTAAAAGAGCCCAGTCATTAAAACCATATTAGATTACTTTTCTCTTGTAGAATAAAGCCATTCATTCATAATGTGGGTATAATTGGTCAACACAAATACACTGAATAGGATTGGTTTGGAGCGCCGAGTGATATCTGGGGATTATACCGCAAAGATATCTTATATTAAAAAAGGCTGTGGTGAAGCTACATATGCAAACACAGAAGTTACTTTTAGTTAATTTCAGAGCTGTGATAAGAATAATAATCCTGCTGTCTGTATCTCTTCCTGTTTTAGTTTAGCTGTCCAAGGGGCTGATTTGAAGCCACTGATCTTTATCAAGTTATATGAATGTTAAATATGCCTCAAAGAAGATGTCGGCTATTCTTTTTCTCATCAACATTGTCTCTAATTATGTAAACAGTAACTATTGTTAATTTAAATTGGTTTACAGCCTGTGACTATTACAACTTAAAATATGTAGTATATAGGGCTTACATAAAAAACAACCTGTTATCCTACACTAAATACACTGATCATCACTGGAGATTCTACATCTCAAAAGCACCTAATGATATCCAAATATTGTTTCTTTTAAATAGAAGTATTCAGAGGTAGCTGTCACAAACAAGTGTAAGAGTCACTGGACAGACCTGCTGTTATCCAATGGGCCTGTCTCACAATATGTCACCTTCATTTATCCAGAAAAAGCTTTGCTGAGTGTGCATGCTCCTTTTGAGGACTTGTAGTTCCACCCGGTACATGAGGTCAGGACAAACACTGTTCCCCAAGTAGGCACTGACGGGAAAGACATTAAGCAATCACAATGCATTTTCTAATGTTATAAGGCCTTCGACTTAATATTATTCTCCTTGATTCATTCATGAAATGTAATTACAGATTGATTGATAGGTTGATACTTTACTTTTGCCAGCCAACAGTTTAGTTGGTCATTGTTTTGCTACAGCACGATAGCCCATTTCCAGAGCAAAGAATTAAAGAAATAAACAGACACCATAGCCAGCACAACAAGCGCTAAAACATTGAGACAGTATGGGCCAAAAGGACAAGCTCACATAATAATTCATTTGCATTTCTTTAAATAGAGACAAGCCCTCATATTTTCAAAAGTGACAATCAGTTGATGTTTGGCAGTTTAGGAGAGTGTGGTCTTCAGTTACGAACCAGGCTCAACCCGAATATTAAACTCACCATTTAAAGAGTTTTACATTAATACAGTTCATTTGAATATATTCCTAATTTTAACAAGTTGAGGGTCCAGACTTCAGGCACCTACGAGGAAACGTTTTCTCATTTTCTTTCCTTCACAAGGTTGACCTTGCAGTCCCCGCTCTGAATTCTGATCGACCTAAATGTAAAAGTTAATAATATCAATATTCTGTGAACTCGGGCTGTCGAGAACGAGGAGATTTCTTTCCTAAATGAAAATGTCACGGTGGCTGTTGCTGCTGCTGGTCCTCCCCAGAGAGGCTGTCGTGGCACCGCCCCCCGGCCCAGAGTCACACTCCGTCAGCTGGGACAATCATTAGCTTTCCCCCCCGAGGAATGGTTCCCCCCCCTCAGCGCCCGCTCCTCTTCACCCTCAGCTCTTTGTGGCTCCTGCTGATAAGGCCCAGCTGATATGTGCTCTGGCTGCATGGCAGACGATGAGCCCAGTCTCACAAAAAAACGTGAAATATGTACGTTGGTCGACGGGGTAACACGTAGTATATTCACAAATAACCCTCTCAAGACGTGACATGGATACAATATTTGTGTCCTATTCAGGGCCGTCCCTCCCTACAGGCCGATCATGCAGACTGCGTGGGGCCTCATCTTGCGGAGGGAGCCTGAGCCGAAAATGTGGCGCACCTATGCGCTTATGCGGCGCAATTAGTGTGGCGCGGCACGGTTTCACTGCTGCGAGGCTCCACTAGCAAAACAGGCCTTTGGGTGGGGCCTCATGTTGGCCAGGGTCAACCCTGGCCGTATTAATTTCTAACGCACAGTGAGAAAAAAAAACATGGCGGACACCCGTTTTTTTTGTAGTGGAAAATCCTAAATTGTTGATAGTTTGGCCGTTAAAATGCTTTTTGATTACATTTCTAGCGAGAAGTGTATATTGTACTTTTAGAATCTACGTCCAGTGGATGTGTAGGATCCATGGTTTGATAGATATTATGAAGATTATTTGAGCTCCATGTTTTTTTTTTACAAAATATTGTACATGTCACCTCTTGAGAGGGTTATTTGTGAATATACTACGTTTTGCCCCGTCGACCAATTTAGCTATTACACGTTTTTTGTGAAACTTGGTTGGAGCGATACACACACTGAGCTGCTGTCATACACACACTGAGCTGCTGCCCACACCATCAGGACAAAAGAAACTGGATCCAACTCCAAACTTTCATTTTGGTATCATCTCTAACACAATCTAAAAAAATCTTTATTGAATTCATCTTTATCTGACAATGAAATTAAAAATGCTTAAAGTAAATATTTACCGATGTGTTTGCACAAGTTAATGAGGTTGGCATTAAGTGATTCTAATAAGCAGTATCCAGGTAGATGTATTCACGCAGGAAGTCAATCTGAAAATACACTAAACCAGACTAAAATGGAATATACAACTGGGTTACAAATAATCTGTATCGTTGTTGAATCTGTTGATTATTTTGTGTTTTAATTTATTAATGATTTATTCGATCAAATGTGACATTTCCAAAAAGCCAAAGGTCAAATATTCACGTTTTGGACTTCAATTTGTGTCAAAACGAGCATTTTTTTTCAAGAAGTGCCACTTGTTGTTCGCGTTTGAGAATCTGGACGTAGCAACTGTATAACTTTAAAACACGGAGGCATGTGGCGCAGTGGGTTGTGCGTTGGTGTTCGGAAAGAAAACAAATCGAATCTGCTTTGAAGAACATGTTAGTTATTTATAGAGCTTACATTACATGTCATTTGTTAGACACTTTTATCCAAAGAGACTTACATACTCAATACTGTGGATAATCTCCACAGGAGCAATTTGGGGTGAAGTGTCTCAGGGACACAACGACATGCTGACTGCTGATGGGGTTGACTTTGAACCTGTGACCCCCTGACCCAAAAATAAATGAGAGAGACTCTGTTAGACATTGAAAGCAACACATGATGTTTTTGGTAATGAGATTTTATTATGAAGTTCTTGCACACCAGACGATAGATCTTATTAACTTTATTAACTTCTTTTCAAATGCTTCAGACTTCACCAAGAGTGTCAAAACCAGCATTTAGATTCATGGTCTCCAAACCTCCAATGGCTCTGTGTTTTCTTAATGAGATGTCAGAATAAATTAATTCATACAAAATGTCTACATTAATTTAGGATTCATCATAAAGTACCCGAGTGACATCAGGCCTCAGAGGGCTAGGAGACGTGAGCGGCAGGACATGGATGGAGTCACGTGAGGGGCATCTACAATGATACACACACGCACACACACACACACACACACACACACACACACACACACACACACACACACACACACACACACACACACACACACACACACACACACACACACACACACACACACACACACACACACACACACACACGGTTTGTTGCTTGTGGCGGTCATGTTGAGGGCAAACAGCGTCATTGATTTCCCTGATTCCCCCGTTGTAGACAGTAGATGCAACACACACACACACACACACACACACACACACACACACACACACACACACACACACACACCTCATCACAGTGCTAACACAGACTGAGAGACAAACATTATAAACAGGCACCATTATCTATAGACTACATTTTTATTTTCCATTTGTGTACGCTTTGGGGATGTTGGGACTAGGGGAAGATAATCACATCCATGTCATGAAGCTGCTGTTGTTCCCTGTTTTATTTTGAAATGTATTTTGTCCCTGTGTCTTGTTTTGTTTTACTTCCTGTCTTTTCCTGCCCGTGTTATTATTGCTAAACCTGTGACACTCCACTTTTATAGACACGGACTTCATCAAGACTTAAAAGATATACCTACGTTTCTCAAGATCTTCAGCATGTTGTTGAATGTACATGAAATATACAAATCTACTAGTCACTTCTAGGACAAGTCTTTATAGATTGCTGCTAAGCACACACACACTCAGACTGAAGTCCACCAGTAAAAGAAAAGGCTGGTGACACAATGATGATGGCAGAGTGTGTTGTTGTGAAGATGTGTGTGTGGGACACAGAGACACACACACTACAAAGATTCAGGGATGGCAAGAGCCAGTTAGACAGATGGAGGGACAGGTGGGCAATCATGGAGGGGGTCCACACACACACACACACACACACACACACACACACACACACACACACACACAC
>NW_011365900.1:4214-7232 GCF_000735185.1 Notothenia coriiceps | reverse complement strand
CGCTTCAAATCAAGTTGCATAAATGCTTGAGCTACGTTTTTATTATAATTACTGTGAAATCTGCCTATTATGTTTTCGTCATTAATACAACAAACACACACTTGCAACTGATAACACTGGCAATGATTTTAGATGTATTAGACTATTAAAAAAAGAAATCATGCTTCAAATAAGTGGGGGTACGGCGTACCCCCGCGTCCAACGCCCACTACACCACTGCTTCTGTCTACTTGTATCCGAAATGCTTCTCGTTTTGCGCTGTCCTCCCGTTCAAATGAAATCGCCGCCAATCATATTTCCAAGCTCGCGCCAGGGGGGGGGAGGGGTTACAAGGCTTGCGTCTTGTGCTGCATTCACTTGCACTCGGACATTAGAGATTTTCTCTCATAAATGTCCGATGAGCCACAACTTTTCTTTCAAAACAAAGCTGCCAAATGGGGTGGCAGCTGGGGTGGCAAGGCATTTTTCTGAGGTGGCAGCTGCCACCCCGTGCCACCCCGTAGAACCGCCACTGGTGGTACATTCAAATGAACTGCCGTGATGATTTAAGATTCATGATTTCTGTGAATCAAGCTAAACCAACCTGTACAATTGAGACTCTGTGATCTACACTCAATGGCATTTTTGGCCCCATTTTTCTCTTCACTGGCACTGGCGCAGGGGAAAATTATGTAACGATTTTTAATTCCTACAAAGCTCTGATTGCTCTAATTGTTTTTCCAACACCAGGGATTTGGTCGGACTTCCTTGAACTTCATAGAAGAGATCAGGAGTTAAAGACAAATTGGGAATGACAATTTGACTGCACGAATACTTTTAGTTTAGTTTAAGGAAGACAAGTTATGCTCATTTTCAGTTTCATATGTGTGTGTTGTGCCTCTATTCTGACATGTCTACATGCTTTAATGTTCAAAAGCTATTTATTGTTCTCATACTGCCTGTGCTGCTGCACCTCTTTTAACCCTTTGACTCATACCAGAGCAGAGTCTACTCTGATTGATAATTACCTGAAAATGAGCATAATATGTCCTCTTTAAAGAAAATATCTTTACTCCAAGTAATTGGTCAGTTTTTTTGACTATCCATAAAAAGTTATTTTCCCTTTCCACATTTTGTCTCCTTATGAACATTTCTAACGGTTTCCAGTTGCCCTGTAAGGATATACCAGACTAACCAGTTATTTTTTACTTTAGAAAGTCCCTCCACACTTATAACAGCCTTCCTCATGTGGGGGAAATATCCTTCTGGAACATGTGAGCAAATTCAACTTTAACACAGTGTAAAACAGCTCTCATTAAAAAATGTTGGACTGGTGCAGTCCCAGCATCACATTTTGTGAAATGTCAGCGGTGCACATGCTTCACTGCTCATCCAAAGCTGAGCCCACTGGTCGTTATTTTAGCTGCCAGTTTCTTCCTGCCAAATCCTAGTTAAAACATAATTACCTATGCATGATTAGTACACGTGCAGAGCTCCCGCTGTGCCATCTCCATCTCCTGCCAGTGCTTGGTGCGCATCATCTAGTTGTTTTACATAAGGTTTGTAGCATGTAATCAGAAACATGGCACCCTGAATTTAAGAATTTAGCATATTGACGTCCTGAGCCAGCAACAAACATAACACACATTATTTAATTATATGTTGAATCCCTTATTTGCACAAACACACTTGCTATAATCTTTAATAAATGTTGCATTTTGATTTATGGCTGGTATTTTTCTGTGGTTCTTTAACCCTAAATGGAGTTGAAGAGGTTAGTGTTACCAATAAAACAGCATCCTAACCTTGTGTGTGTGTTTATTTGACTTCTAAAGTTCCAATAAATGAATAGGTGTTCTTTCTCTCCTTCCCTGTGTCTGTCTTCATCTGTTGATTTCCCCAGTGAGCGATTACAGGCAGATGAAGAGGATGTGGATCACCAGCCAGCTTCACGGAAGACGATTGCCGGCTTAACCGCCCCGTAACTGCATTCTCAATATTGATCAAGAGCGAATGCCGCACCGTCACGCATGGTCAAAACACAGACTGCGATCTGTAGGGAGAAAGAAAAGACGGAGATTGGGTATAAAGTGGGCAAACAATGTGGAAGGTGATATAAGGAGAGAGATTTTTTGATTGTTTATGCCTCAGAGTGTCTGTTTGTTTGCAAGAGTTGCACTGGGTGTAATTTGCTGCAGCATTGCAGTAGTACGGTGGGTGGTTGCTCTGAGAGCATCCATCTCACCTAACTCATTAGAGGGAGTAATGAATCGCTGACTGTAGATCAGTGTCAAGGGGCTACTCCACTCTGCCCAAGGCATCAGTGTGCGTCAATATGTCTGCATGTCAGCATGAGTATTTTTCTGAGTGTTTGAATATGTGTGTGTACCTTCTAGGGCTGAGTAATGTTTTAAATGTACTATACCAGTACCCTTAACCTGTTAAGCCCTGAGCCTGTTTTTCAGGTCTCAGGCTCGAAAATGACATTCCCAGAACAAATGACCATATCTTCACTTCTAAAAGGGGTAAATTAATAATCTTTTTTCTCAAAGCAAGGTGACATCTGTGAGTTGGATGTAGAAGTGTCAGAATCAATTTAGATGTTTTTATTTTAAAGTAAATTCAGATTGAACATATGTGACGACCCCTCCACACCACGTGGGGTGCCGTCTGTTCGTGTGTGTTTTGTGTGTGATTGCAGGTTCCAGCTGCATCCGCCTGACGAGCTACACCTGCCGGAAGCATTCAAGAGGAGCCAAGCCGGATACGTCGCTCTCTCACTCCTCTGGGCACTTTCTCCGTGCCAGCCTCGGGGACCTGTTGCTGGTTTTATTTTANTCCAAAAAAGAAATTACTTATAGTGAAAACTAAGACTAAAGGCTTTAGGAATCCAAACTATAACATATAATAAGTACCCTGTATCAAGATTGATGCAAAACAAGTGGCATTTTACCTTTTTAGAGAGATTTAGGGGGGAAAAAACCCACTTCTGGGGTCATTTGGGTGCATTTTCCATATCTCTGGCCCCCCTTGTTCGAT
>NW_011365900.1:0-4174 GCF_000735185.1 Notothenia coriiceps | reverse complement strand
CACTTGTTTTGCATCAATCTTGATACAGGGTACTTATATGTTATAGTTTGGATTCCTAAAGCTTTTAGTCTACTATCCCATCATTCAAGGGTGGTTTTCACCACAAGTACATTTTTTTCTTTGGACGGACACTATAATTTTATTGTTTTTACTATGTGTTACAACCCGGCTCCTGGGCTGTAACACAAAGCAGGGAGGCGAGACGAGGGGTAAGAATATGACAATGTTTTAATCCCAATAAACAAATAACTAAAATAAANCATTTTTACCGAAACAAAGCACACGTCGCGTCTAAATGAGCCCTAAGCGAAAAAATGCTAACGCACTTAGCACAGAACTCAAGGTAAAAATACCCTTATAATAAGGGTATTTTTACCTTGAGTTCTGTGCTAAGTGCGTTAGCATTTTTTCGCTTAGGGCTCATTTAGACGCGACGTGTGCTTTGTTTCGGTAAAAATGGTTCATATCTTCAGTTAGCTGAGTTTCTAACCGTTAAGTGAGTGTGACACATTAACACTAGAACCGCCAGAGGTTTTTGTATACCTTGACCCGCTATTAGAATGCATTGATTTTCAAGGTAAAATGTTATTTTATTGAACAGTGAGTTCTGATCGCACAGGGATGAAACGCACACCAATAGAATCTGTGGACTCTCAGCATTTCATATGATACAGGGCTTGACATTATAAATGGCCCGCTGGCCCGGAAGCACTATTTAGACACATTGTTGGGTGAAAAGCAAACAGCTGTTTGCTGCGGAGCGCAGCGCGAGCAGTCTCCCGTCAGCGGGAGCGCGCTCCTTCACTACAGACTGTCGCGCCACCTAACCATTCGCCTAAATGTTTTTAAAACCACCGGTAACTGTCTTCAAATAATCTTCAAATAAAAGAAAGTCACCCGAGGAGTTAAAAGAGAGTGACAGGGAGTATGAGAAGAAGAGGGAGAGAAAGTTTCAGCCACACGGCAATATTGATCAATATTTCTCTCTCTCTCTCTCTCTCTCTTGTGCGATTTCTTCAATCTGACTTCATATTGACAATTTTTAACAACAGAGGATGCTACATAACACACTTTCAGGAAAAGTCACTGACTGGGAGACTTTAATATTTTATTGAAAAAAAGTTACATAGGCCTACAATAAAAAAACAGCTGTGGGTCAAATTGACCGGATGGCGTTTCTAGTGTTAATAGGTTTTTAATATTAAGAAGCCCTGAGACAGAGTTTCGTGAAGAAACTACCCGCAGGACCCGGATTAGGGTCCTCTCGGACTTAACAGTTTAAAGATATAAACACTTACACCAGGGAGAGACTCATCGCGCTAATGCTGGCTAGCATAGTTGTTGGAACAATGGCTATCCCCACTGATGTCTGTAGAAGGATGCTGGGTAATCCTAAGAGAAGTAGGAGGAGAGCTGGGTACATATGTATGGTGAAAATGGGATTCAAGCCATGTCTCCACCCTCTCATCATGCTCAATGTAAGATCAATGGCTGAAGGAAAAGGATGAGCCAATGGCATTAGCAAGGAGTCATATCTGGTGTGTATTTTAATGTGCTTTATTAAAACGTGGCTGCACCTTTTGGTATGACCTGCCAGGATATATCTGATGACACTGTTACCATTGATGGCTAATGGACTGTTCTCGCAACGTTTTCATAAACAACGTTTCCAACATTTCTATTAATGGATTCCAGACTGTTTTGGCCTACTGAGAGTTTCACTACATCTTCTTTAGTGAGTGTTCTTTGCACATTTTTACTTCAACTTTTGGTTTTATAAATATGTATTTGTTATTACTCAAATATGGTGCAACTGTCACAAAATGTTATTTCCCCCTGGGATTAATAAAGTATTTTGATTGTTCGATACAGTTAACAACTGAGTACTCAATTTATACTTTATTACATTACCATTATGTGAGTGAAAGCATTCAGATGGGAAAATGGCACCTCCAAAAACAAATATTTTTCACAGAAATATGTTAAAATGACCAAATAATTGATACATGTATTTATATTGCACTCGACTTTAGATGTTGTGGTTGTGGGCCAATCACATGTCAATAAATGTAAAAGTTAGGGTTATGTTTTTTCCCCCAAAGTTTTGGATTATAGCCATAAAAATATGACATCAATCAAAAGATTACTGGTATTATTGGACTCGAGAGGTTTTATTTTAAGGATTATAACATTCTGTGTTTTGAAATACATAGTGTGCAAATTCATAATTACAAACAACCGGTGCCAGAACAGAGATTCTAATCATTACACCAAAATGCCTACAATCCTGATTCCAGGTTTAACAAGTTTTGATATTATTTAACATTTCTTTAATCTCTTGTATTGGAAATGCATTATAGTAAATGGCATGTCTGAAAGAACGGGCTCACACTCAGTTTTTTCCAAATAATGAAATGTACTATTAAGATCATTTTTTTGCCAGAACGGAGATTCTAATCATTACACCAAAATGCCTACAAACCTGATTCCAAGATTAACAAGTTTTGATATTATTTAACGTTTCTTTAATCTCTTGTATTGCAAATGCATTATAGTAAATGGCATGTCTGAAAGAACGGGATCACACTCAGTTTTTTCCAAATAATGAAATGTACTATTAAGATCATTTTTCATTCATTCTGTAATATATCTTAGTTGTGACGCCCAGTGATAATACATAATTGCTAATGTGAATGAAGTGCTATTACCCCTTTATCCACAGATAACTGCAATTTTTCCTTTAATTTCTCTACAAATGTACATCATAATACAAAGTGATATAAGAAGTGTAAATTGTACATAATTAGGCAACATCTGGATTGGATATAAAAGTATTGGCAGAACATTCATCTTTATAATAGCAACCCGTCATACCAGTGATATTGGCAGAGGGCCCTATCTTCGGATATACAGTATCTTCTAATTTCATTCACCACTGGGTACAAATACATTTTTATCATCTTATCAAAAGAAAAAAAAGAAAAATGCCTAGATACCTGAACCCATACCTAGCTAACTGGAAATGAATTGGAGAAGTTTGGATATTATTTTAGGTATTTTAAATATAATTTTTGTCTAGTGATCCTTTATCCAGCCTGTCCTCCTCCAAAAAACTACCGAATAGGTTGATTGTTCAGCAGCTTATTACGACCTATAGTCACGTTTTAAAGTTTAGCACCTCTAGTGGTCGTTTAAGAAACAACAATTTGCGGCATACAGTAGGCTGATGCTCCCATTGATTGCAAACGCTCCGGAGGGTCGTGTATTCACAAATAACCCTGTCTGTAAAATCCTAAATTGTAGAATAGTTTGGCCATTAGCAAGGACACCTCATCGTCGCCTAGTCTAAAAAGGAGAGAGCAAAGAACAGGTGGAGAAACATCGTCCCCTATAGGTTTTATCCAAACCAAGCCGCACTCCTTAAACAACGTTGCAACGAACGTGGAGGATAGCGAAATTGATGAGGCGTTCAGGCCACCATGCCTTCAGCGTCCTTCACAGTCCTTCAGAGTCCTTCGGAGTCCTTCACAGTCCTTCAGATTCCTTCAGAGTCCTTCAGTGTCCGTTAGGGTCCTTCGAGTCCGTTGGAGTCCGTTAGAGTCCGTTAGTCCTTAAGAGTCCTTATGGGTCCGTTAGTCCTTGAGAGGTCAAACATTTTCTTTAGGGGGAAATGTTTGATTTTTAGTTGGGGGGGGTGTTACGACCCTGGTCGTTATGTGTATTGTGTGTAGAGATTTTTCCCTCCTCCTGTGTGTGTGTGTGTGAGCAAGCAGGTGGTGCCCGTTAGCTGATTAGCTACCTTCAACAGGCTGATTGGTCCACCTGGGGAGACGGGAGGATATTTAACAAGATTTTGTGTTCAGAGATTTGTTTGTTTTGTGGGTTGTTGCACTTGTTTGTTAAAAAGAAAACTTTGGTAATTAAATGTACCAAACGGCATTCACTGTCTCATTGTCTTATGTTCTTGGGAGTGGGAAAAGAGGAGAGAGTGCACATTTTATGCTGCGCCTAGGTTCCCCTAGATCTGGGCGTAACATAAATTGGGGGCTCGTCCGTCCGGTCCTTCCGTTCTTTTCGTCGGGTCGGGTAAGCATTGCTATTTTTTTTCTGTACA
This sequence comes from Notothenia coriiceps, assembly GCF_000735185.1. Classification (NCBI taxonomy): domain Eukaryota; kingdom Metazoa; phylum Chordata; class Actinopteri; order Perciformes; family Nototheniidae; genus Notothenia; species Notothenia coriiceps. The sequence continues at coordinate 60 of NW_011365900.1, read as the reverse complement.
TTCTGGGTCTCTGGTTGACAGTTTTCTTTTTGGAATTCACAATGGAGAGTCAATTGGAAT
>NW_011365899.1:0-2500 GCF_000735185.1 Notothenia coriiceps | reverse complement strand
TTGTATTAATACTATCAACCTGCAAAGTATCTTGTCAGATGAATGTAGTGTAAAAAGTGAAATCTGTATGAAGTGGAAATATGTAAAGTACCTCAAAAATGTGCTTAGTTATTTTTGCAAAATTCATAGAATATTTCTGGATTCTTAATGTAAAACTCAATTTGAATCAAAACCTCAGGACTTTTAATACTGCCATGATATGTTAATCTATAATAGTAAAGTCATAATTCATCAGTCTGCTTTTTTGTATTAATAATTTCAACCTACAAAATAACTAATCTTGTCAGATGAATAGTGAGTAAAAAGTCAAATCTCTTGTGGAAATACTGTAAGTAATTAAAAGTACCTCAAAAAGGTATTAGTTATTTTTGCACCACTGGCAGCTAGATGCATGAAATGATGAGTATTTGTCCTCCATATGTGAGAGGTGTCAATAAGTATGCAGTTTGCATATGTGTTCCCTCCCAGATGCACACAGAGAGCGGTCCAGAGACAGGTGAGGCTCCTGGATGCTGTAAATGTTGGCAGACTGTAACAAAAAGGACAGTCTGCGTCTGCCCCTGTGAGCACTCGGCCATCTGCTTCATTAGAATTCCCCCTTGAGGTAACCTTCCCTTCCCCAAGAGCAACTCATTGCAAGTGAAGGGCTTTGTTTTAGATTGTCTATTGTAATTACACATTATGCTGCCTGCCGAGAGGAGAGCAGAGGAGCCGGCTTACTTCTGCATCCGATGGAGACAAAAGAGCACACAGGAGTGGTGTGTGTGTGTGTGTGTGTGTGTGTGTGTGTGTGTGTGTGTGTGTGTGTGTGTGTGTGTGTGTGTGTGTGTGTGTGTGTGTGTGTGTGTGTGTGTGTGTGCGCGTGTGCGTGTGTGTGTGTGTGTGTATGTATGTAGCGGGCCATGATCAGCGAGGTCATGGTGGCATCCTCGCTGTGGATGTGTCTCTGCTGCCATACATGGACGACCAGCACTAATGCCTTCCTCTGCAGCATCTGGGATAATCTGCTCCAGTTCTCCTTGGGTCACACTCAACAGTAATTAATCCTACCATTACCCTGCAGGCCTCAGGGTTAAAGAACTGTAAATGCGTGTGTCTTAAGTTTTCTCCTTCCTCCAGATAGCCCCTTTCAACTTCACGCTGGTGTCTTGCGGGAGGAAGAAAGCCTCGACTGTTACATAAATTAAAATGTTGTGACATTTGGGAGGAACATGGGGATTACGGTGGATTTCAGGGAAACTTGAGTGTCCAGAAAGATCTGGATCAAAAGTAGAGTTCTTATGTAAATGCAATATTTAAAAAAGCCAAAAAAAGTCTTGCAATTGCATCCTTCTTTTTTTTCCTTTTCTCTAATCTGATATATGTTTGTTTTAAGGGAAATGCCTTCCACATCTTCTAACGCCTGTAGCATGCATGGCTGGCACTTTATTTTTTGGCAGCCCGGGCCCAAGAGCACTCAGAGACACACACAGTAACTACAGCACATCCGTATTAGTGCATTTTTTCTAAAGCCCTGCCGTCAAAGCCTTTTGACATCTGCTAGTTTGTTCACAAATATTGTCCAAATGCCAACTTTGCAATGCTCCAGCTTTTCATGTGCGTAGCTGAAGTTTTATTTGTGTGTCATTGTGTATGTGTGTTTCCAAGCATGTGTGTGACCCTGTGTTCTTGTGGGGATTATGTTCATGGAAGCATACGCATGAATAACATCAGAAAGATGGCCACAGGTTTCCAACCTGATGTCCCCACTCCGCCAACCCCCCTGCCCAAAAAGCTCAGGCCCTCGGCTCGCTGCTTCACTCCCCTGCTGAACAATCATGATGGTCAGAAATGGGCCATATGTGCCCTACTTAGAGTTAGAGGAAAACACTGACCTGTGAGGGTGAGGATAAGGAACTAGAAAATGCATTTCCTGCTGAAAATGCGTGCGAATGCTAGTTAAATATCTCAAAAAGTGTAAGAAATATCAAAATTCTGAAGAATACGTTTTATAGCTGAATGTCTTGTGACCGTTTCAATTTGGAATGAAGTCTCTAGCTGAAAGTATGTGGAAGGAGTAGCATTTGGTGCACGGTGAGGTAAAAGAGGATTTGAAGGTTCCACCCATTGAGTTACATGTTAAAAAAAGAGTTTAAAAAGCTGAATATTTCAAAAAGTATAACATATTTTGAAAAAGTTGAAAGTTTCCCATCATGTGCTGAAAAGGCTTAATATTGTGATATTTGAATGGTTTCTGTAGCTGAAAGTATGCTGAAGTTATTGAGAGCCAAACTATTTGGTTGAAATAAGAAGAGGAAGTTGAAGAACTAGAAAATACATTTCCTGCTGAAAATGCGTGTGAATGCTGTAAACTGTGAACATTTGTTGCTGAATTTAGCTGAAAATGCAGAAAAAGCTTAATATTTTATTAGCTGAATGGTCTAGCTGCTTTTAGCTACAAAAAACCAAGTAAGTGTGTTGCTGAACATAGTGGAGAAATTCAGAAAAAGTGAAATGATTT
>NW_011365898.1:0-2055 GCF_000735185.1 Notothenia coriiceps | reverse complement strand
GGGTTTAGTCTGACAGGCCGACGCGCCTGGTTTGCATTGAGTTGCCTGACGCTCCCTCGACCCCCCCACTCAAGTCTTTGGATGGGGCCGGGGCAGCAACATGTCCTCCGTCAGTTTCCCTCTGTGACAACACTGCAGAACTCCAGCCTGTCTTTGTTCCTGTCATTGCACTCTCCTTACTTTTTGCTTTGAGGCTGTGTGTGACTCTGTGGATGTTACTGAGAATATTTAAATAGGAACACTGCCAGCAACCTTCCATGTCCCTCTGTGCACCGCTCAAATGTAATAACATGACCCATGTTTATATTTGGAGATTTCCTGCAAACAAAAACTATTAAGCAAGCAATTCAGAAGCCGCCAACACCAATCCTGCTGCCGCTCATGTCAGTGATAAATAAAGAGTTTACAGCCATGCTAGCAGCTCTGTGAGGCTGGACTTAAAGAGACAGTTTGCATTGAGGTTTACATGAGGTACTTAAAGGGGCCCTATTCTACTCATTTTCAGGTTCACATCAGTATGTAGTGTCTCTACTTTAAAGAGTCCTCTCCTGCTGATGTTCAGGTGTATATCAGTATGTAGTGTCTCTACTTTAAAGAGTCCTCTCCTGCTGATGTTCAGGTGTATATCAGTATGTAGTGTCTCTACTGGGACATGTCTCCATGCTTTAATGTTCAAAAAGCTCTTTATTTTTCTCATACTGCCTGTGCTGCAGCACCTCTTTTCATCCTCTGTCTGAAACCAGAGCCCAGTCTGCTCTGATTGGTTAGCTGTCCGGGTCTGTTGTGATTGGTCAACAGCTTAGAGATGTCCCGCCCCTTCGGAGCGAGAGTTTTCCATAGTGATGTCACTATGTTCGGAAGTAAACAAAGGAGTCCAATGGAGGCGGTTCAGTCAGTGTGTGGGAGATTTTAGCCTTTGCAGACCATTTACATGCACACAAACCTGTAGAACACTATACAGGAAAGGAAACACCTATAAAAGCATAACAGAGCCCCTTCAAATATTTGAACTGGCTTGAAAGTGTATTTAAAGATTTGGGAATTTGTAATAATAAGTTTACCATCTTAAATTAAATCTCTTCTGAATTTAGTTTGCTTGTTGCCAGCGGATATCTCATTTTCTTCTTCTTTCATTTCTTTAATATAATTTGTACGCTTTTAAATCATGTCTATCTCCAATCAGTAATAATAAGCCTTTGTTCCTTTTCTCACTTTTATAAACTTATTTTGTGGGGGAAAATTGTGCATTTTATCAATTAATCTATGACTTTCCTGCTCTACATCCATTAAAGGTCACCTATCATGCTATTTTAGGCAATAGCATAGGTCTCAGACATATACAAATATATAAAAAACATGTCTATGAAGTGTTTTGCTCAAAATAACAAACAGATCACCCATTCTAGCCATGCCTCATATCCCTCTATTTCACTTCCTGTTTCAAAAGTGCTGATTTTGGGGCATAAAGCTTTAAAAAACAAAAATGGACAAATAAAAGGAGGGGGCTGAGCTCATGCGGGACCCGGCAGCTACTGTCTAAACTAAATACTGCCGTGATGAAACGACATATCATGGATTATCAAGGATTATTTCTGAAACCGTATGGAGCTCAAAGGCTTTCTCTCTTGCCGGTTATACCACAAGGTGAGTTCCTTTTTATTTCCTGCTTCTTCACAAACATGCTCTCCAGAACAGGTTAGCTCTGAATGTTAGCGATGCTAATGTAAACACCGACCATAGTACGTCCAGAACAGTCGGGCATTGTTTCTGATAGCAACGTTTCTTATAGGGCCGTGGGTCCACATTTCAGAAATTACGTCATATCGGACGCAAATCTGGATCAGCTCCTTTGTAGCCCCGTTTTTAGAGATTTGGGTACGGAGGAAAAGAGAGAGGGTTTTATTTTCTGACGCTGCACCGGGGACACATAGTTATGTATAAAAGACATCAAAAAGTGCATTTTGCATGATAGGTCCCCTTTAAAACTTAATTTAAGGCCACAGATTTTTAGCGTAGTGTAGAATAGTCAATATTTAGGCTTTTCTCAATATAAAA
>NW_011365897.1:0-2579 GCF_000735185.1 Notothenia coriiceps | reverse complement strand
TAAAATGCAATGCTATCTGGCCCTAAAAAGACAGTACACTGTGGCAGCCTACCTGAGCACAGTGACTGATGTTAAACACAGGAAGATGTTGACAAAGTACAGACTGAGTGCTCACAGCCTGGCCATAGAAACAGGCAGGTACAAGAAAACATGGCTGTCAAAAGAGGAGCGATCATGCCAACAATGTGGAGGAACTGCTGTGGAGACAGAGCAGCGCTTCCTCACACAATGCCCAACTGTTGAACCTGTACGGAAACAATTCTTCCCAAAACTCAAACATAAGCATCCTGAATTATTTAAAAATGAAAATGAAAAACTAAAAATACTTCCCGGGGAATACAAAGAGAGCTGCATTGTTGGCAGGACAGTTTGTCTCTGCCTGCCACAGTCTGAGGGAACCAGAATGAGCAGATACAACAGGTCTCACATCTTATATATCTTAAGTATATATATCATATTCTATTTTATATTAATGTATTATATGAATGAAATGAATCTGTATTCCACTCAGGTGTAACTAAAGTCTGCTTTAAGGGTTGTTTATATTTTGCATCATTAATTAGAATCTGCAAAGTAACTCAAATAAATGTTGTGGAGTAAAAATACCAGGTTAACCTCTGAATTGTAGTGGAGTAGAAATACAAAGTAACAATGAGCTGTCATGTCAAAGCTAATAGCTGACATTATAGATAGTATCCATAACAGACCTCAACACTTGAGTTTCTTTGAATGTGTTGTGAATTAAAAATATCTGTACATTTGACAATTTTAGATAAAGTTGGTGGGCATACAGCCAAAAGCACAACAATGTGAACCTGATAGCGTCAGCTAGCATCTTAGCCAAGGCTCGCACTGTATTTGCAACTCAACTTCCACAACAGCTCCACACTTAAACCGCCAGTAGTAGCTCAATGTTTGCTTTAAACAACAAATCCACAATAACAGTAATAATAATAGGTTACAGGTTGTGACCCTAAATCGGCCTAATAGCCGCATTACAATTGTAACTACTCCGACTTTCATCAGTAACTGTGAATTGAGCAGGAGGCTTGAAGAAATCCTGTTATTACACATTGGCTTCTCACATGTAGGGGCGACTGTTGCAAATTCTTATTTGTTGAGAGACTATTCACTTTTATTCATTGTATATTGGTATAATGCTTTAAACTTATTGTTTAGGTAATTTGCTTTTTCTGGTACTAGCATCGCTAAATGGAAAGCTAACACACTAACCTTGCTAAATAATTGTGTATGAATGTGTACACAGTTAATGGGGTTTTAGGTGTGTTACTATAAGTTACTTATAAGTTATAATAGAGTAAGCTGTGTTATAATAACACAGCTTACTCTATTTATCTGAAGAATGGAGAATTTGTTCAAAGTCCTTTGAATGTATTAAGGAAATACTGACTTATGATTGAATTACCTGTACCAGGTGAGTGGTCATCAGAAATTACAATCACAGAGTGAATATGTGTGAAAATACTTTATTAAAAAAACTTAAATGTAGCTCTTTACAGGAATCAATAACTTACAATAGAATAATGTTCAATTACATAAAACACAGTCTGACCAATAAAAGCCTCAGCACTTCCAGTTAATTACAGCTCTACTGCCTCTCAGCATCTTCCTCGTTTGTAGAGGTCAAAGGTGGAGCTGGCGGGGCAAGTCGAGGGGCGGGACTTGTAGTTGACGGGCGGCTCCTCTTGTTGGACAGGCTTCTGTCGGATGTGGTCAGAGGTCATGAAGAGGTGAAGGGAAGGCCCTTCTCCTGCCCTGTTGCCAGTACAGGGGGGCTGCAGCACCCTGTGAGGCAGCACCTGGCTGATCAGCTGATCCTCCTGCACCTCCACACAGACCAATGAGGTGAAGAGACGCTGGGAGCGGGACACATTCACTTCTACAGACACAGGAAGAGACAGAAGACACTTAACAAGGTTTTGAAATCCAAATGTATAAAGAGCTTTTTAGAGGGGATTACTAGCAGGATTACAATGTTAGTAAAAACTAGGGGTGCACCGAATGGGAAATTCTTGGCCGAAACCGATACCGAAAATAGGAAACAGTTGGCCGAAAACCGAATGCCGAAAGGCCGAAAATGATTAATAGAAATATATATATATATATATATATATATAATGTATACATTTTTTACCAATGTTGTTCAGCTACCTGATTATGGAAAAATACATGATTATGGCAAAACTTAACTTAAATAATAATCACTATTATGGGTCCATAAAACATTTATTCAGCACTTTTGAATGCATACAGTACATTAATTCCAAGTCAAGTGCATTTTCTTTTCTCTGTAGGATAACTACAACAAAGTGCATTCAGAACAAAGCCAAGGTGCTTTAAAACTGCATAAACATCTAGGCCAGTAGGCCTACAACAAAATAGTGTAAATAAAGACTATAACAGCCAGGCCTTCAACAACAACAAATGCACCTATAAGTTTGGTAACCTAACGTGTTGCTGTGATGACGTAATCAAAACGCGGCGACAAGCACGGCGCGCGACCATGCTCGCGGCTGGCTCACAGCCAACATGTCTGCCGCTTGGAGATATTTCAAAAT
>NW_011365896.1:0-2918 GCF_000735185.1 Notothenia coriiceps | reverse complement strand
TTATGTTGCGGTTCTTTTCAGCAGCGCCATCTCTATAACGGCGATACAGTCACTACCCATTATTTGACATGGACAAAAATGTAACGTCAGCTTACCTCATGGCACGAATCCCTAGACTCTCTTTTGGAAAACATTGGCCGGGAAACGATAGAACAAGCACGTTTCATGCGAAGACCTGTGGCTGCAACCCGGAGCAAAGCAACAAACCATTGCCGTAGCTAACTAGTAGACGCTAGCTTTAGCTAACTTTAGCCAACGAAACGAACTGCCGAGTAAAATTGGAAAACACTGGTAATTAATTATTCTATAATTTGTAAAACTACGGTGTTAAAAACGACAATTTCAAAAATACAGATTCTAATGGTCAGATATAGATATACAGATACTAAAGATAGGCAGGTACTTGCTTTCAAGCAGAACACAGGGGAAAACAAACTTAGCGGGAGTGTTTACGTGTTCGGCGTAATGACGTACAACGGCCTCGACAATTTCTGTAGTCCTATTCAGCCATTCGGTAACAACCATCGTTTTTCAGACACGTAAACTCTTCAAAAATCCCCCAGTGGGATCACTGCTGTATTTAATGTCGTAGAACAAAACGTCAATTACCTCTTAAATTTGTGTCAACCACAGACCTTATTTCGAGCTATTTTCCAAAACCCTATGGAAAAAATGCATTGCTTTTTGAGGAAGGAACCGGAAGTGCTAAAAATGCTAACTTACTTCCGGGTTTTACGACGCGTCACTGCGGTTCTCTATAGTAAGCAGAACTATACTGTTAGGTTTATTATTGTAAAGTGATGTAGACAAATTGTAGTTTTCCACAACAAGACAACTTGTATTGTTAAAATAAAGATATAAGCATTTTTTAAGTGTTTTTTCTTCTTCATTATCTGTAAGAAAAATTAGAATTTAAAAGGATATGCTCTTATATAAATGAACACTCGTCGTTTTTTAAACACAACTGTGAGTTTTTTATGGTATCACAAAAAAATCCCCAAATTGCCACATAAAAATAAATGATATTTAAAAAATGACTTTGCTCTGTATAAACATAGTTCCCTTTTATGGTTTGAATCAAATATATTATTTAACATAAAATATCTTAAAATGACATCTACTTCTCCTCCCTTACTGAACAATGTAACATCATCAGGTTACTGACCGTGAGTCGATGGTACCATGTGAAATACAAATTCAGTATAATTGAATTCATTGTTTCACTGTATTACACACAGCAGAGATGTCCTGGTGCTTCCTGGTAGCTACATTTTTTAATCGTTGCCTCAACAATCTAAGGAGCAGGAAGTGAACCTGGGAATCCCCCGCTAAATGGCCAACACTGTAAAATTGTGTGTATTGGGACAACTCAATGTGAGTGTGTGTTGCTGGAAAACAGTGCAGTGTTCAGTGTGGCTGTTGATAAAAAGTCAGTAAATGTCTTAATGATGGCTGAAGGCAGGGGGACAGAATTAAGATCTAAGTGCTCTGTTGGCCTTTATATTATATTTTTCTCCAAACCTGTATGCTTTTTATGTATCCATACCATGACTGTGAAATGACAGTAGCGATTAAGATGTAAAGACATGTGTAACTGTGCTAAATATTCAAGACAAACCACATTCACACCAAACTGTTAAAATTGTTTTAAAATGCCTTGTCTATTCTGGCCTTTTCTTGTGACTTGAACTTATTATTATTTTATGTTGTGCACTTTAACACAAAGAAAATTCCATTGCCCAATGCAAATACAAATTGTGTTCAATCTCAATCTTTATTTATTTAACGTTCAACGCACTCATGTGCAATTAGCGTATGGCTCCTTCAATACTTAATAGGTTCACTTCAATTTTTTAGGAGATTGCTGCTTGTTTTCTTATCATGGTGTACTTAATTGGTTCGCGCCTTAGTGTTTATATATATTGTTTTTTTAGCAACGTGCACTCTCCTTTATATAATTCTTAATTATAAAGTCTTTCACTGTTTTGCCTTTTTAGCTTCTGTAATGCCATACATTTCCACACTGCGGTAGAAATAAAGGATATCTTATTATGATTCTGATTCGTTTCTATATGGCTATTTAGTATTATGTTTATTACGATAATTTGTCAAATAAATAATATTAAATCTTTAATCTTTAAATATTCTACATATCCATGCTCCACCCAGGTGTTAAAGCAGAGTAAGTGGAAACACCTGTGTAGGTGTACGGACCTTTAATATGTGTGCTAACGTCACTTCCCCACCAGAACACGTCCCTTCAGCTGGGTAAAACAACACCCTGCAACATGGCTGCTGTTATAAGGGTTAAACTGAAGGACCATGAGAAGATTTTCTGCTTATATTAAAAGGCAGTTAGACTCGAAAGTGATCTTTAGAACCTACCAAAGAACCGGTGGTTCATGTACACGGACATATTGCCCGAATCAGGATTCCTGACATTTAAATTAAAGGTCCCATGTCATGCTTTTCCGGTTATCACCCATCCCCAGTGGCGGCCGGCCCATAGGGGTGCTAGGGGCACAGCCTCCCCTCTTCCCACATGAAAAAAATATATATTTTTTAAAAAAAAATCTTTTTTTTATTTTTAATAAACAAGGTAAATATTATATAATTGGTATCAGTAAAATGTATAATCTACAATAAAATCTCGTTTAAAATGGTGTTACGATGTCTAAAGTTGCTGATAAGTCACATGTTTCCTGCCTGGCCTTGCCCGTGTATCATTACCCTCTCTCGTCTGGGCGCTATGCACAGCGCCCGGACGAGAGTGCAGCAAGTGCAGCAGAAGCCAACTGTTGTTATCTTTAAACTATGCCGCCGAAACATAATTTCTGCCAATCAGCGTCGTCGAATCTGATGGTCACAAAACAGGAAGCTGTCATACACTCTGGAAGCTATCATTAGCAGCTAATATG
>NW_011365895.1:0-5158 GCF_000735185.1 Notothenia coriiceps | reverse complement strand
AAAGTATAATATATATTATTCTGAAATGGGCCAATCTGCATGAGTACTCTTTTGATACTTTAAGTATATTTCATTCTTATACTTTAGTACTTTTACTTCAGTAACATTTTGATTGCAGGAATTTTACTTCTAACAGAGTATTCCTACACTCTGGTACTTCTACTTTTACTCAAGTGCAAGATGAGTACTTCTTCCACCTCTGTAGTTATCCTCCTTTATAAAGGGAATACAAATGTTACTCTCCATTTGAGGTGCTATTCCAGGTCTCTGGATCTTGTTACATGTTGTAGCATGAAAGCCAAACGAAACACTTGTAAATAGGTTGTTATGGGACTATCTCTTGAGCAACATTCTTAGCATCACACAGGGATTGGTATTATAAGAATCCCCATTTATCTTCGCAATTCAAAATAGAAAAGTACTCATGTTATATGGCCTAATTCTTGTCATGTTTTCACCCCTCACTTAATTTGATAGTGGTCATAACTACAGAGAAATACTCTCAAGAAAGCACAATACATTTGGAAACTATGATGAACAACTGTCAACAAATGATGACAGTCGCTATTAAAAACCGAAGCGACCCTCTTGCCACAAGCCACTCTCGAGGGGGAGACGCGGGAAGCCAAGAATAAATTGCCTGTCTGTAGTAATTTGAATGCAACATTTAGCTGTGATTTATGTGAAGTCAGAAAAGCATTATGAGGAAACATTTTCCAAGTGTAACAGCTTGTAGCAATTTACATTATATGGGGGGAAAACCGCCGAAACAAATATTTGACTGGCCTCCGTAATGAAATGGATATATTTATACACACAGAATTAAGTCAATGGCTCCGTAACAAACGCATAGCTTCACCAAAAGACGTCTCTTCGATCTTGTAGTAAACATTTTACTGATGCTACAGGGGCCTCAGATGAAAATTATTAGAGCCATAATTCTCCCAGTGGGCCAAGAGATATGAAGATAATCTGCATAAAGATACGATAAAATGAAATCAATGCTGTGTTTGTATAAGTACAGGAAGAGATTCAGAGATTTACTCATTTAATTTCAATTAGTTTTAAGATGATATAGATCTGCTTTCGCTCTACTAATTACTGTGCAGACTGTGTTACCCTTTAATGTCCAACATGTTACTTTTCTGCAGAAAAAGTTGCCCCAAAAAAAAGGAAAATACATTTGCAGATAACCTGGTGAACTTAGTGTAGCATTCAGCAGCTGACATACATATTTATTTATATTCTCTCAGTGGTGGGTGGAGAACAAAGCAGAGCTAAAAGGAGAGTCAATTTGTATACCTTCTTTCCACTGAGGATGTTGTTGTTGTGGAACGGCTCTTCTTGACTCAACTGACTTTTTCGTACCAGGACCTCGCTTTATTTTGTCAGATTTTCAATATTACATTTTGAATTAAAATGTTATAATAATATAGATTGTTTTGAGACCCACAGTGTCTATTTATGAATTTGGCAATTAATTGTGCTTGTGTCGTCTCTCTGTCCAATCAGAGGTCTGTATATTTCATTTCAACTTTCTGTCAGCTTAGCTCAATTGACCTTACCAAATAAAAATAACGAGTGTTGAGTACTATACACAACCTTTGCTAATGTAAAACAAAGGAAAGAGCAAGTCCAGTTGAGTAGTGCCATGCCGTATATTGCAGTGTAAATGCAACATTACATTCATCAGGTTTGCAGCTTGTTTCACTCCCCCCAAGGGAGACATAAATGAATACAGTGTGGCAATTTCATTCCTAGTAGAAAACCCTTTGAAACAACATTTAGACCAACTTGGGGAATAAAAACTCAAATAAAGTACTTTCTAACAACAACATTTAATAAATATTTACATAATGACATTTTTTTTTTTTCTGGCCATTGTTGCCTGTTGGGATTGTATCATGACCTCAGTGTTTGTTCCTCAGTGCTACTGCCCTGTTTGATTTAGTTAGGAAGTTCCAATGTTAGTTATTGTAAGACATCTGTGTCTTTAAATGATGAGTTGATGAGTTACAGATGGTTGAAATATGTGTTCAGCTATCTTGTCCTTGTTCAGCACATATTGTAGCATGAATGAAGACGTACACAAACACACACAAAATTGCACATTTGCAATCAAGCATGCAGAACCTCAGCACTCTTTGTGCGCAGGCGAGAAGATATACGCAGCACTCTAATTAATATGTCACAGAGAAAATATTTTAATGACTTACAAATGGGGGTGACTGCACACTGCCCTGTGCCATTTATTTACAGTGAGGCTGAGACTTACTGGCATGAGGCAGCACATACAGCAAATTTTTAGACATCTAAATTAGAGGGGCCCGAAGTGTCGTGGCTTCGGATACATGTGTGTAACCCCTGTGGTCTCTAAGCCCCCTCCTTCAAATTTGCGTCTTCCCTAATCAGTGCCAAATGGACATTTTTCCCAGCTTGGGCAATTCAGCGAGAGAGAGGAAGGAAGTGATTGTATTCAATGAGAGCCTTCCATTTTTATTTTTTACAGCCGCGTCACATTGGGTCCCCCCCCTACACATAAACGCAGCAACTCATACAATTACCAACGCTTTCATGTGTCTCAGGCAGCGGTCTGTGGGGAAGGAGGGCCAATTGCTTATAATTAAGAGGTATTTGTTTGGGAGCTGCAGGGTGCTAAATTCTTCATACATATGGCCCTTTTTTTTGTCATATTAGCAGCACTGTAGGAAAAAATCTCCAGCGCATGTTGTACAACAGCAGAGCCTAAGGGTTAATCAAAAATACTGTTACCTATAGAGCTTTGTTTTCTTGTTTATCTTCCTATTGGTTTTCTCTTCTTATATTTATGTGTATGTTTACTGAAATGTTAGAAGCGAGCTGTCAGAGGTGCTTTTTAAAGTAAACATGTTGGATTGAAGACCATTACTGCACTTTTTATCTCATTTGCACCTAATGCCACAGTAAAAGATGCCCACTCTTCACCCAGCATATGCTAGTGATTATTAATTAGTGTTTTGCCTGCATTTTGGGGAATGAGAGAGAGAACCAGTAAAATTGTGAGTCCTCATACCCAAGGCAAATGCCTACAATTAAAGTTTACTATGTGTTTGTTTTTCAATAGGTCCTTAACGTTCGGCTGATGCAACAACTTGGCAGACGCAGGCAGCTAAAGTTCCTCCTGTGAGATAAACAGAGCTGCAGTGAGTCTGAACGAGGGAGAAACAAGTTAAAGGACGAGTTCACTGCGTCTGTAACCTGGCAAGGTGAGCAGGAGGAGCGAGCAATTCTGACAGAAATGTAATTTATCGATGAAAAATGACTTGTCTGTTTTATATGTCTTGTATATTATGGCCTCTCCGTCCTGTGTTGCACTATTAGCTCAAGTTCCTGAAACCTCTTTATGATTTTGATAAAGCTACGATAACTTAATCAACTCTTAATACAACCAAATGTTGAGGAGGAACAAGTGATCTCCTAGAGTGACTGATAACCTAAAATCATTTACAGTAAAAGGCTGAAGTCTCTATTTTTGATCATACCTTTATATAGGTTATAACTTTTGAGAATTCAAGTGGAAATTATTTATAACTAACAGCACAACCTAACAAAAACATATTGTATGTTTAGCTTTAGCTCCATTATTGTTCCTTTATTATCATTAAAACACACACTTGAATATATTTTTGATTCAATCTCATATTCATTGTCCTTGTCCACCGAATATGAATTAATCTGCATCTAAAATGAGACCCCGTCAGAGATTTCTCCTCCTTAAGTAAATACAATGACCAGCTGTTTAAGGGGGAAAAAATAAAGTATATTTCTGACCTGCTGTTAACAATTTACATCTCCTAATTGCGCTAAGATCTGCAAGCTGCAGAGGCTGGGAAATATGTTGGATTAGACATTTTTGACAGAAAGAAAAATATCCAGCTTTATCCCTTTAACATAAAAATTATAATGGGGGAGTCTTGCTGAATCCGTTTTGTTGTCATCTGAAATATTACACCTGCATGCACACACGTTTTATCCTGTTGAGAAATGTGTTGCTGCAAACACAGAACAGGTTTGGTGCAGAGGTCACTTTCTCCGGGGGGAGATGAGCAGAAGAAGATGTCTAATTCTCCAAAGTGACATTCGGTCCAGCACTTGTGTTCTTGTGTGTGTGGGGGTATTACTACCATAGCACTGTCATTGGGCCCTGCTGACATGGCAGAAAACCGTCTGGGTCACAGAGTCAGCTGGCACCAGAGCTAATGGGCCTGTGGTGTGTGTGTGTGTGTGTGTGTGTGTGTGTGTGTGTGTGTGTGTGTGTGTGTGTGTGTGTGTGTGTGTGTGTGTGTGTGTGTGTGTGTGTGTGTGTGTGTGTGCGTGTGCGCTCGTGTGCGCGCGTGTGTATATAAAGGTGGGCACATTAATGGTTTTGCTGTGGGCATGTCTATTCAATGTAATCGCTGTGTGTGCATGCAGATACACATTAAGGGAAGTGTGTGTGTGCATGCATGCGTGCATGTGTCCCTCCCATTGCACCCCCCCAGCTCTGCTCTCCGTTCACAATGAGCCGTGCTCTGAAACATGGAGCCCGGTGATGACAGGCCGATCGGCGGGGGACAATGCGCTGTAATTTGTGAGGGGCCTTACCGCGAGAGGAATGATGGGTAATTAAGAGGAAGACACTGAGAGGCACGGCGGGGGCTCGGTGACAGGCGACAGGCCATTGGCTGTGTGTGCCGACAAGCCAACAAACCCATCTCTGGTTCTCCAATAACAGGCTGGTCCCCTGCTCGATTTCACACACGTACGTACACACACACACACACACACACACACACACACACACACACACACACACACACACACACACACACACACACACACACACACACACACACACACACACACACACACACACACACACACACACACACACACACACACACACACACACACATGTCCTGAATACATACCACATACTGATACTGACTGCGTTTTGAGAAGGCCTTTGTAAGAAAGTTTAAAAAGATGACACAATTTAAAGGGGACCTATCATGCAAAATGCACTTTTTGATGTCTTTTATACATAAATATGTGTCCCCGGCAGTTGCGGCTGGTGGAAAATATTTTTGGTGGGGCTATGGCTTTGGGAACACTCAAATTATTTAATTCCCATTTAAAA
>NW_011365894.1:0-1579 GCF_000735185.1 Notothenia coriiceps | reverse complement strand
CTTCTTCATGTCGTGAATTGCAGCTGATGTTTTAATATGGCAATTGGCAATTTGACTTATACAACATTCGCAAGTTGTACATTTGACTCATACAATAACCCACCTTCGAGTGATGCTCTAGTTTCTTCATGTTTTGTTTTTTTCCCCTCTTGCTTGCGCCGGACTGAAACTGTCTTTTCACCGACATCTCTTCACCTGCACTAGTGGCCGTATCAAAGCCGTGATTGGTCAGATGTCGATTCATTGCAACGGTGTCCGGTTACAGACGTGCTCCCCTTGTCACCTCTCACTCTCACTCTCGCGGGGGGTGCGCGGAGAACTGAGATGAGAACTGCGCACAGCAGCTGAAGCCCTCTGGGCGGGACCCCCTGCGCAAGACGGGGCCCCATGCAGCCTGCATGATTGGCTTGTAGGGAAGGGCGGCCCTGACTATGCCTCCATAATATTGAGCCTTGAGCCAACTCTTAAACTAATGTTGGCTAAAAACATTTGAAGAACTTGTCTCTCAAAATGGTGTCTTGGTAACAGTCATTACGTTATGTGACATATTTTGCTGAATATTTAGAGAACAAAACCAACAAGGATAACATTCGAAAGCTAAGAATATCCTCCTTTCACTTATAACTCAAAATGTGTTTCAGGGTTAATGTGACTGATTTTAATAAAGCTGATCCGAATGTACACAAACCATTCTGTCCCTCTTACCTCATAGTCATTATCTCTGGCAAACCTTGAAGATACTAGCTAACACATTTCATCATGAAGGTGCATAGATCCTATGTGTTTGAATATTGCCAAGTTGTGGTTCAAACCTGCGGAACAAATTGAAGGTGAGTTTTCCAACAGTAGAGAAGTGAAACAGAAAGAGAGAGCATGAGACAGAGACAGGGTCATAAATGGAAAATGAGCTCCATGGAGACGTCCAGTCTTCATTCCTGTGCAGCGTCTCCCTTCACTGACCTCTGGAACAGCAGTCCTCATAAAGCCTGCATATATTTACAGTATGTGAGTGGCACCTTTTAAATGGCGTCACTTCAGCCTTCCTGATTTATGAGCTAGGGTTTTAACTCTCACTTGCGAATGTATGAGTAGGCGTGTGTGTGTATAGTTCTGTGTTTGTGTCCATACCTGTAAGTGTAACTATTGTGAATGTGTGTGTGTGTTTGTGTGTGTCAACTGCGACCTTGACAGCGGGCATATCATTGTTAAGCACAGGTGGCCTGTGTTAACCTTTTCTGTAATCTACAGCTTTACTCTGTGTGGGCACAGAGGTCTGGGCAGAAATATGTGTGCGTGTGTGTGTATTTGTGTGTGTGGGTGTGTGCTGTGCATTGGCATATGGTGGGAAGACTGATGGAATAAAAAGTGTATTTATCAGATTTAGTGTGTGGTTCTCACTTCTTTTTGAAGGGCCATATTGTGCTCATTTTAAGGATTTTCTGGTGCTCATTTTTGTACTTTTACTGTGACATCTTCACTTCATTTTTGTGCTTCTTCACATGCTTTAATGTGCAAAAGGGTTGGCCTGCTCTGTTGTGAAGGGTCAAATTGGAGATGTTACATAGTGATGTCAGTGTGT
>NW_011365893.1:0-1372 GCF_000735185.1 Notothenia coriiceps | reverse complement strand
GTGTGGGTGTGTGTGTGGTGGTGTGTGTGTGTGTGTGTGTGTGTGTGTGTGTGTGTGTGTGTGTGCGCGCCTGTGTTTGAAAGAGTGTATGTGTGTCTCTGTGTGTGTGTGTGTGTGTGTGTGTGTGTGTGTGTGTGTGTGTGTGTGTGTGTGTGTGTGTGTGTGTGTGTGTGTGTGTGTGTGTGTTTGGAACGATGCATGTCTGGATCGATGTAAGAGGCTGGAGCAGAGAGAGAGTAATATGTCTGTATGCAGGAGATCTAGTTTGTGATTTCATTTATAAGCCAGAGGATGGAGAGAAACACTTTGTTTGCTGTTTGAAATTAAAAAGATAGGATTAAACTCTTTTGATCCCTTCAGGTGTCTTAGCAGCGACAGCAATAAGGGAGAAACACAGGATAGGACAGATATGAATGATTAACATGAATCACAATAATGATGGATATACAGATGTAAAATCAACAGATAAGAGGACAGATTGAGGTTAGATCTTCATCATGTGCAGTTATCATTACAACAGACAGGGGGCACTGCTGAGCAGAGTAGGAAAGAGGAAAAGAGAAGTGCTTCCTCCTAACACATGTGATGTAAACAACAAACAGTGTGTCTCTGAGAGCATCTGCCCCCAGACTTTCTGTAGAAAGGACTGAAGTGATTTCTGTGCATTCTGGTTCTGTCTTTTACTTCCTGTGTTCCCTTTCACACATTCATAGAGGCAGAGACTACCTCACAAGGTGCCATCTGCTCCGGGGACTTTCATTCACACACTGTTGGTCATCGGGGGGTTAAAGGGGCCCTATTATGCTTTTAGGGGGTTTCTCTTTCCTGTCGTGTTATCTAAGTTTCTGTGCATGTACATGCTCTGCAAAGGCTAAACTCCCAGAGAATCCCTCCAGAGGTGGTTTCTCTCACAAACTATAAGTGATAAGATAAGTAACAACACATGACAGTGAACACATCCCACCCTGCCTGAAACACCTCCATTGGACTCCTTTGTTTACTTATATAACATAGTGACATCACTATGTAACACTCACCCTTCTACTGGCTAGAGCTCCGACCAGTGTTTCCGCCAGGGCTGAGAGGGCGTCCACCCTGTTTTGAATTTTGACTTGAGCCGCCCATTATAGATACTGTCTTTTTACGTTAGTGAGCCGGATCATTTGGCTCGGCTCTCTTAAAGCGCCGGCTGTTTCGGCTCCCTAACGGCTCTTCATGTTACCACAGTTTACCACGGAGCCTCAGTTTCGCCGCTGCGAGGCTCTGGTGCTCGCAGCTCACGCGCGTGCTCCACTAAAACCCCCCCGCTCATCGCGTCCAAATCGTGCACGTTCCGTGTTGTCCCGTAGCAGGCACCTTCGATGTCGGGGAA
>NW_011365892.1:0-2710 GCF_000735185.1 Notothenia coriiceps | reverse complement strand
TCACCAAAACTATTCCTCTTTTTTAAATGCACATTAGTTAAGTTCAAGTTGTCTTTTCTAGGACTTTTTTGGTGTCCTCCGCGAAACAGGGTCTTGAAAAAAAGGGTAAGGGGCACACCAGCAACAGAATCATGCCGTCAACAGGGACCCTCCAATTTCACGTTGTACAGACAACAAGTTAAGGTCATACAGGCCTCGCAGAGTGTTACTGCCATGTGTGTTTATATATTGTATGTATATTGTGTAGATTTATAGTGCAGTGAAAATGAATTTCCCCCTGAGAACAATATATAATGTAATCTAAACAATAACTCCTAATGCAGTGGACTATATAGGTTCAACTAATCACCGATACTGATTTTACTGTAGGCCTATAAGAAATCAAAGTATCTTCTGCTCATGGGAGGGCATGTGCTGCTAACCTGCAAACAGTGTTGACATATAAACATTGAGCAGGGCGCTGTTGCTACTGACAAGAGCTGTGAGAAGGTAGATTTGGATATTAAGATATCTAACCTCTTCTCCACTACATGAGACTATCTAGCATAGGGGCTGGGGTTGGCATTAACCGACATTTCTTAATCCACATAACTAACACTACTGGCGTATCTTAGATTTGCCTGACTATTGAAGTGAAGTAAAAATGGCCTTAGGCTTTTTGCTGCAGTCTTCTTTCAGACTTACTTGACCACCAAAGCAGCATGAAACACCAACATGTTCTAGAGAGTCTGTCTGAAGTTACATATAGCCAGAAACATGGAGACAAGTTTGGGCAGACATCAGTGTGCTGGCATGGCTTCTTCTGTCACTAAGATATTAACTAGAAAGTATTTTGCATGGACAGTAGGGGAATCTGAAATCTTTAAGGGGTAGAGGAAAGGAAGGGGTAGAGGAAAGGAAGGGTGCCTTGCTCCCCACTTCAAGGTCATCATCTTCTGTACGACAGCTGCATATTTCCAGCAGGCATGGCTTGTTGAGAGGCCTGAATGTACAGTCAAAGTGGGCTCAGCGAATATTACTTCAGAATCAAGGACACCATATTGGGCTCTAACGTGTACAAGCACAAAATGTCATAACTTTACACTTACAGAATTCTAAAAAGTGAGTAATTATTGTGCTCAAATTAATTAGATATTCACTATTAACAACTTGAATTGGAAGCCTTACAAGAACTACACCATATTTTTCATTAATGTGTTATCACTCTATGAGGAAACTGACCTGCTGTCTCAAATTACTGCAGATGATACAGTCTGAGGTGTAATTAAAAAACAATTAAGAAAAAGTGGCAGGCTAAAAGCACCTTCACCTCCCCTCAGCTAAATGAGGCCATTAAGCATTCTGGATATGACTTTTAGGCAATAACCAGGTGTGTGTAGGCAGAAACCATCACAGTCCCACAATTTGTCCCTTGAATTCAGAGCCGCAAAGCATAAAATGTTCGAATATTAGATGATCAAAACAGACGATAAAAGCATATTTGAATTTGATGAAAGCAATAAAATTGCTCTTGTTAAACTTGTTATGATATATTTGTTGTTTATACACTTCATTAATACAGCATAGCAAGTTCAACATAAAAAAATAGGTTAACTCTATATATTAAGATTACTTAATAAGCATTAGTCAACGGAGCCCCACGCGCCCGCTGAAATTCAAGGTTTTTTTTTCTTTAATAATACATATTTATAGCACCAAATTGCAACTAATCTATCTACTGTCACTTTTCATATTGAACGTGTGCTCTTTTATTAAATAAACTAAACACTTTCATTTTAAGTTTAGTGTTTTTGACCCTAAGAAACACAGATGCATTAATCAATAACAATAATCCACAGCTCCTCTCTCTGCTCCAGAGGATTTAAAAAAAAACTCAATACCACAAATACATTTGCAAATGTAAAACGGATCTGCAAATACGCTAAATATTTTCACAAATATATCAAAAGATCTGTGAATATCTCTTTAACATTGACAACTTTCGATAAGGCATTTGTGAATCAATTTTGTATTTGTCAACCAAAAATCCCAAAAAGAAAGTGGATCTCAAATCTCTGCTTGTGGATCTCAAATCTCTGCTTGTGGATCGTCTTTTTACACAAACAGAGTTTTGAGACTCAGTCTGCAGCCGAATAGTCCATTTAGCTTAGGAACCTTCCAAACCGAGTGAAATGACCCGGAAGTTCCTCAGGGGCAGCCATGATAAGTGCCGTTCGAATTCTCTAGAATGATAGGAAAGGAGGTTTCAAACTTCCTTTATAACCTCCTTTAGCTTAGGAACCACTGGACCTCCCTAACCGAAAGGAGAGGAGAAAATGCTGCCCCACAATGCCTTGCAGGCGCAGCATTTGACGTCACACAACAGTCGGACGTTCACGGACACAAACGATTATGACGGAGAAATCATATCATGAAAGTTACGGTGCTTATTAAGCATTTTAAAACGTATGTGGTAAGTTGCCAAAGTGCTTTGTTTTGAACGTTCATCAGTATTATAATCAAAAAGAGAAATATGACCATTAGTTTTTACTGAAATGATCAAATAAAGTCAACATTTCACTGAGCTGTGTGGGGTTTGTTCAACTTTTAAAATAAGTTTGAATGGTGATATAGGTGTTAAAGACTAACGTTTATAATAAATACATTTGTATTGATTTTAAGATCTTTTCATAGTTCATACAATCATACGTATTGGGATCATTTGTATTAA
>NW_011365891.1:0-2708 GCF_000735185.1 Notothenia coriiceps | reverse complement strand
CGCCGGGACGACCGGCCGCCCTCCCCGACAGGCGCACGGACGCGAGGGCCCGCTCATCACTGCGCGCACAAGTGCGACCGCAGTTTTAATTATTATTAATTTGCCAAGTACATGTGTACATATGTATATATTTATATATAGTATTATTTTCATTTCCAAAAAAAGATAGTTGAAACTGCTTTTGACATGTGCAGAAAATGACCCTATATCTAGTTTTCGTATATATATATATGCATTTATTGTTTTCCTGCCCTAACTTTTATTTAATTGTTTCTCCTGTTTTCTTTATTTCTTTGTACTCCTTCATTTCTATACGTTTTTGACGCAATAATGCCGATGTTGTATTAGGATGATGCACGGGAGGGCTACTTTCCATAAGCTATGCTTCAGCCCTCCCGCTTCTACAAATTTTGTTCATCTTGGTGTGTATGAATTTTGGATGAATAAATTTTTTTTTACCTTCAGCTTGCCCCCCTAGTGGCCGCGGGGGCCCTATGCATCTGCATAGTCCGCCTATAGGAAGAAACGGCCCTGATGATAAAGGTAAGTTAATTGGCCTACAGACTAAACTAGATAATTTATACTTTAAAAAAGCCCAAGGTGCTCATGTAAGATCCCGAGCTAAATGGGTAGAGGAAGGGGAGAAAAATACATCTTATTTCAGTGGATTAGAAAAAAGGAGACATTTATAAATTCTACTCAAATCTTTATTCTTCTGAATATTCTACTATTGATTCGGATATGTTTCTGGAAAGTATAGGGTCACATATAGTACCAGTCTCTTAATCCTAAATCCTTTTGAATTCTCCTATCCACTATTCCTTAACCCCGTGACTTTTCACACAGAGGTTAAGGAATAGTGGATAGGAGAAGACGATAGGAGCTGATATTTGGACTATTCGACTGCAACCCCTGTCTCCGACGCTGTATCCAGTTCTTATTATACATCCATGGTTAGGAACCTTCCTAAACTAAACTGACAATTCGACCGCAACCCAAGTATGTTGCAGTTCTTTCCCTTTAACAGTTCATTTATTGATAAATCATTGACATTAATGGATACAGAACACACGGGACATGTAGTAATACACAGCGGCACATGGACATTTGTCCTCACACCCTTACGTTATTATATATTTTCACACCTGCCAGGGTCAATGACAATTCAGTTATCACACTGGCCGTCACTCTGTCCACGTGTTAGGAATGAATCTGTGACACATGGAGCCACAGCGGGTTCACTGTCAGCGTTACGACACTGCTGTTGGTACTTCATCTGGTGCGAATGTTAAAAGTGAAAAATCACCTGAAAGCACTCATTAGTCACTCAGTGCATCTATCTGACCAACTGCACTGGATTTTATGATGTACACTGAGGATGAATATGATTACATCAGTGTGGAGATATCATGTGTAGACAGTACACTGAAACATAAGAATAAAAGGCCATAAATAAATAAACATGTTTTTGTTCAGATTTTTTTGATTGCTCTTACTGGTAACAACTAGTTCAACACATTCACACTGTAAACCATGTGCACTTCCTGTTCCACTCTCCTTTGTTTCATTATGGCTGCCACTGCAAACTGGTTATTTAGCTTTCGGAACTCTGGTTTCTAAATACTGAGAGGCAGTGGCAGAGATGTGTTTTATGGAGTGAAAGGTTTTTGAGCAGGAAAATGGACCATGGGGGAAATCATTTGCCTGCTTATTGACCCCCAGTTTTGAGTCTACACAACAGAACATCTGCAATTTACTGAGCAGATGCTATTTCTCACACTCACTGGAAACCTGAATCTGATGGATCAAATTCAAATCAGAGAAACTGTTATGGATGGGACTGAGTCTCTAACTGTCCTTCTGTCAATCAGTGATTGTACTTTACTAGTGCTTCAGACTGCGTGTGATGCCAGCCACACACACACACACACACACACACACACACACACACACACACACACACACACACACACACACACACACACACACACACACACACACACACACACACACACACACACGAGAGCCAGCCAGCCGAAATAATACATCTTGACATCTGTGCCTGCGTACTGCTCCAGGGAGAGATTGGAGAGAGGGAAAGTGGAAAGAAGAAGGGTGAGATATGAAGGGGAAGATGATGGACAGCAGAAAGCATAGGGCAATTATATACAGCTTGCGTGTGTGTGTGTGCATGTATACTGAATGTGTGTGTCGGCGTGTATCCCTATATGTGTGCAGCAGTGAGAGAAAGAGAGTGATGACAGTTGTGTTTGTTTAGCTCCTCTGTGATTAAAGCAGCCTTAGCTGTGTACGGCAGTCTGTCTGTTTTTCTCCGTGTGTGTTTATTTGCACATGCATGCTCATGCTTGTCACTTCTTTTCAGAAATGGGGGGATGTATATTTGCACTCTGCATGTGTCAGTCTGTCTTCAGTTCTGAAGTGTGTTTATGTGCGCGTCTTAAATCTTTTTTGCGCCTCACGAGTGCGTCCCATGGTTGATGCATATAATGCAATCTGTCTGCGTCTCTTCCCCAAAATGTGTGTTTTAAACGTCTAATCTCCTCGTCTAGTTTGCTTAAGTGAAATCCTCCACGGCTGTCGGGTGCACGCAGGACTGGAAAAACCTGTGTGTGTGTGTGTGTGTGTGTGTGTGTGTGTGTGTGTGTGTGTGTGTGTGTGTGTGTGTGTGTGTGTGTGTGTGTGTGTGT
>NW_011365890.1:0-1425 GCF_000735185.1 Notothenia coriiceps | reverse complement strand
GGAAATTAGAAACACCAGGGAAACTAATGACAGACAGGAAAACACAGGGGAAAAAAAAAACAGACAATATACAGGGAGGAAAACATGACAAGGAGAAAAGCAAAACACCCACACAAACTTAAAACCGTGACAAAAGCTGCAGATAGAGCCATAAGAAATTAAGTGCAACTGATTATTTAATGTTGTTTTTAGAGGCAATAATTTAAGCTTTGTTAGTTCCAGGTTTAATATGTGCAATAAGTTCATTTCAATAAGTTCTGCAATAAACATTGAACCAGCCCGGCCCTCGACTAGTACCCATTTTTTTATTTTGGCCCACTGTGTATTTGAGTTTGACCCCCCTGATCTACATCACAATAAAGAATCATACAAATCTAAGCCGAAATACTTTATTTCTCTCTTTAGAAATTAGAACATTAAAACACAAAAAACAATGAAAATATTTCTAAAAACATCAGAAATATGCAATCAAATAAATATGATTGTTAAAACATAAAGTCAAAGTTAATATATGCAAATAAAGAAAAAAATAATTAGAACATTTTAACAAACATAGGAAATTCAAGTAAAATAAAATATGATGAAATGTATGTAAACATAAGAAATGTAAATATTATTGCATTTGTATTAATGCTGTAAATTCACCAGACCTAGGATCAATGCCAAATGCCACATTAGCTCCGTAATACAGCCGCTACCTACATATAATCTATATTTAGACTCAGGAGTACTGTTATGTATTTGGGGCTATTTCTCAACTACAGCTCCGTCACTCTCTTTGATTTTGCCCTTGACTTTTTAAAGACCGCGAGCTGTCAGACAGTTATTTCAGAGTCACTTGACACCAACTTATCTTCAGTCTGAGGTTGTGACCCCCCCCTCCCCGCCCCCCCTCGGTCACAGATTGGTGTCTGGTCGCTCTCGGCTTGTCACCTGACTCTCAGACTGACAAAGAGCTGGAGACTGCAGACTCATGTTGTTGTTGTTCTTGTTGTGTTACATTTCTCGGCCTATTTTTGCACAGAAATCCACATTCGTCCCACATCGGGGACATTTCCAGTGTTATAGTAGAACTAACATGAGATATATAATAAAGTGGTACTTTAACTTCAGTAGAGGACCTGAATACTTCCTCTGCCTACATGTGTATGGAAAGTGAAAGAAAGGCAAACAAGCGGCAGTGTTGTCGGACGAGTTGCAGTTTAATCTTGCAGCTGATTTATCACATGACTCGGGGACATCGAGCAGAAACGTTCTCAAACAGAAATAGACACCATTGTCATGCCCTGCTCTCTCTCGCTCTCTCGCTCTCTCTCTCTCTCTCTCTCGCTCTCTCGCTCTCTCGCTCTCTCGCTCGCTCTCTCACTCTCGCTCTCAATACAAATTCAAATCAACTTTATTGGCATGACCATAAAGAAACACAGT
>NW_011365889.1:0-2196 GCF_000735185.1 Notothenia coriiceps | reverse complement strand
TTGCGGCCGGCGGGATCCCGGCCTGATTCGGGCGGTGGGGGTATGTGGCAGCGGGGTGTGGTTTGGGCGCTGGCTGCTGGAGTGAAGGGAGTGGCTCGGCCGGAGGCCAGACAGCTGATCGGAATCAGGTAATCAGTGCCGGAATAAAAGCATGTCTTAACCTGCTTCTGGTCTGTTTCGCAGTAGGCGGGATCCTGGAAGGTCGCCAAAGGACCTGTGAAGTTTCCCACCCAGGCAACGTTTGAGACCCGCGCATATTTTTGTTTGGAGTTAATAAACGCCTGTGTTCAACCAACCTGCTCTTTCCGTCCCTATTTGAACCCTGTGTGAGCGGAGAGGCTCACATATGTACTGTATAATGTACACATGTAGAGTTGTAGAAAAGACATGGTGTACAGACAGTACAGTACACTCTGACTGTACAGTCCCAACAGTGTATACTGTATAGTAGGTGTGTAACAGTGTAATGCGTATAGTCTACTCTACCTTTCAGCAAAGTTTTAGGGATTTAGGCTCAGTCAGCTCAGGGACTTTTTGGTTACCTTAGTTTGGTAAATGAAATAAATGTTTCACTGTAGTTGCTGTCATAAGTCATTTGTAGACTAAGTGGCAAAAAGTGTTTTTTTTACATTTGTACTTTGTAGAGAAATGTAGACACAAGTTGGAAGGGAGCAAAATACACCTGACGAGTTTGAATTTGATCTGATTATGAGTTTATTTTCAATTGATAATTAGCTCACAATAAGTTCACTTTAGTTACTCACACAACTTGACACAAGCCATGGGTTCAGGTCCGGACTTATAAGTCCGGACCTGAACCTGAACCTCTGGACTTGAGTCCGGACCTGAACCTGAATGTGAGTCCAGGTACGCAGCAATAATCATACATTAGGGACAGTGAGTTGACAGAATGTGCCACAAGCTTA
Source organism: Notothenia coriiceps (assembly GCF_000735185.1). Lineage (NCBI taxonomy): Eukaryota > Metazoa > Chordata > Actinopteri > Perciformes > Nototheniidae > Notothenia > Notothenia coriiceps. The sequence goes on along the minus strand of NW_011365889.1, from coordinate 1,270 downwards.
CTGAAGAGAGGCATCTGCCAATGTAACGTTAAAGGTGAACACAACCTAAATTAAGAATTACTAAATGTGGCCAAGGAAAATTCAATTAATATTGAATGAAAATGGACTCGAGCTACTCTCTCTGTCTTGGTCGATGCGATCACAAGTGGACTGTTTTAAATAAGTTGAATCGACCACCAAGATGCATTGTGATCCAATTTCTAGAACCATTTGGTGGACTATGCATACTTTAACTTTTGTAGTGTAGAGCTAATGCTTCCTATTTGTCCCTACTTGTTCTCTCATTTTTCGACAGTAAGCGAGTGCAGCCAAGAGGTATGTGTTGTGCTTATACTTATTAAGGTAATCAAATAATAACACTGTAGACTGAACCAAGATGGCACACTCTTTCTTGCTCCAACATTATCAACAGCCAATTTAAGTAGTTTTTAACCTTTCACAAAAGAAGCCCTAGACAACACTGCATCAATGCTTAGCAGAGGTAACTTTAATTTCCATAAAGCACTTTGCTCAAAGACAATTCAACAAAATAGCTTACACTGGTTCTGTCCACAATGACATGCGATCCAATCACAAGTGGTCAATTGAGACGCAGGTGGAGACACATTCAGGCCCCGGCCACACAAGGACAAAAACTGTCGTTTGCGTTACTGTTTAGTGTCATATATATTCGGCCACACGAGGACGACCGAATATGACAGTAAACAACTGCGGAAACGATAACGGGTCCCAAGGTGGATAGAACGGCATACGCAACGCTCTGGGGAGTCCAACGGCTCCGTGTGTACGCCCTATACGATCATTTTCTGATAATGATGACGCAATAGCCCCGCCTCTCCCCACCTCTGCTGCTCACCCCCGCGTCAAAGTAAACTGCACACTGAATTCAGATTATTTATCTTTCTCTCGATATGGACATAAACGCGAGTGAAGTCTAATCTGACAGGACAGCTCTGCTCACCTGCAGCTCCTCCCGCTGTGATGCAGCGGTGAACGGAGCAAAACACACACTTCAAGTCAGATCATCACCCTTAGCTATTTTAATTACCTCTCAAACTACCTAAACTAGTTATAAATATGTTTATTTTTACTGTCGGCCGGGTCACTCATTACTGGATCAGCTGCTGCATGAGACAGACACTGACGCTGTCCGAAGAGAGCTCAATAAATAACAAAGAAGACCTTTGACCGGCACTTTTATAATTTTGTCCGGAAGATTTTAACTTTAATACACGTTTACTGGCGAAAAACTCTGCCCGGTTCCCTCGGC
>NW_011365888.1:0-7473 GCF_000735185.1 Notothenia coriiceps | reverse complement strand
TCATGGAAGTGTTCTCAAAGCTGGTAAAGGTGCAGCTAGTTTGAATGACTTTGTATACTGCAAGTAGGTAGCTTGTGGATTTACTCCAGGTGGAACTAAAGTCTGATTTCACACTTGATTATATTTCACATCATTCATCCACATCTGTAAAGTAACTAAAGGTATTAAATACATGTAACTTTTAAATTGTAGTAGAGTAGAACTAGAAAGTAGCAAACAATTAAACTCAAGTAAAGTACAAGTACCTCAAAATTGTACAGTACTTGAGTAAATATACTTAGTTACTTCCCACCTCTGATTGTTAGTCTGTACCTCAGGACGAGTGGCTTCACTCCAGAGTAAATCTGATCTCTGATCAGGACGATGTTGAGTAGAAGTGTGCCTTTGTGTTTGACCTGACTGTACTCTGGGTTGTGTTATTGTCCAGGATTCCTGCCCACCTACCTGCTGCCGGCCTATGAGGAGGTAGTGGACCGGCCTGTCACCGCCCCTCCTCCCTACACACCCCTGCAGTCAGCCCCCCCGCCCACAGACCCTGCTGAGGACTCTCCTTGCCCCAACCTCAGCGTCTCTGTTGGCAGTGATGCTGATACAACGCTGCCTCCAGAGGTCCCACTCAGCCCCCTCCACAGCGCCTCTCCCCCCAACAAGGACTCGACCCCGGCCAGGTACCGGCGCTTCACAGGGGATTCTGGGATTGAAGTGTGCGATGGCCAGGAACTGTGGGATCAGCACAGCTTTATAGAAAGAGAAGTAACGGAGGAAGAGGGGGTGGGGAAAATGGAGGAGCCATGTGATGGATTTGAACATGTCAGCAGACACACAGAGGTGGAAACAGAGCCACAGCCTCACAGCTAATGCTAGATAAAGACTCACAGCAGACACTGATGCAGGGCTGAAGCTGTGTGCTGAGCAGGTGTGTGGGACAGGCCTAGAGACAAATGAAAGGCAATGATACACACATTGCCCTATTATACCATTAAAGCTTGACCAACTGAAGCTTTGCAGATTCTGATACTTTACTTTTTTTTTTAAAAACTATGTAAACACATATTTATACATTTACAGGAAAACTTATGAACACATTTATTCCTGAAAGAATTGCAACCAAGATCCATACCAAGCAGAAGTTAGAGTATAACATTTATTTGAGATTGTGGCTCATACACTGATACTGTAAATGGGTGGTGAGCTGATGTCCGCCTGTTGTCTAATGCTAGCTATATCAATAACCAGGACTCTTCAGCATCAATGTGATCAAGTACTTCAAGTGTCTATTAGCCCAAGCAGGTGTTGGTATAGCAATGAATGATAGCTTTGGCTCACGTCAGTCTGAGCTCCATGCTACTCTTGGTGTAAACACACAGCTTCTGAACAGGAGTGCCATGTAGCAACATGCTGTACATCAAGTTTCAACATCCCTGACAAACCTAGAAAACAACTAGTTTTTGAAGCATCATTACCTTCTTCGTAGATGCATTTGAATTCACACTTGTATCCATGAGACATCATAATGCCACTCATGGTGGCAGAGCTCAGGTCCATAGCAGCATGTGACTTGTGAAGCAGAGCCACAGCAACACAGACAAACTAATGCATGTTCTGCATTGTTTCTCAATGAAGCTCCACTCCTGCTCTCATCAAAGCATTTACCAGGGAGACTTAGAGAAGTAAGAGGGAGCAGGTGTACATGAACTGCATACATCAGAAGCACAACTAACTATTAATATCAGGGTTTATTGCTAAATGTCATTCTAGAAAATAGCTTCATGGTGAAATCTGTCCCTTTCAGCCTTTAAAGTGTGCTACACAGGATGGGATCTGACAATCATGGGATGGTTTGTTAAGGACATTTGACCCTATATATATATCTATATATATATGTGTATAAGGCTATTGATGTCCAAGGCAAAGAAACAGCTGACCAAAGGATCCAAAAATACCCTTAAAACAGATAAAGAGTTGGCACTGCCAATAAGCAGTGCATTAACCAAAAGACGCACCGGTCCAGGTTATGGAGTAACTAAAGGAAGGCTTTTGCATCAGATCCAACCAGAAGTGGGAGTGGGGGGGAATGGAAATCAAATAGGCTAATATGGGAACAAATTGGACAGTAAAATTAAACACAAGGACCTTAAAACAATCCCCAAAATAGTTTGGACGGTGAGGAGAGAAGGAGAGTGGATGATCCACAGGCAGAGGAGGAGGAGCTGTGATTGGGCAGGTTAGAGAACAGTCTTCCAGAACACTTGATCATTTTGATTAAGGCCCCTCTTCTTCTTCGAGTCAAGTATAGTCATTGTAGCACAGTAAGACCAGTGCAGTGTGGAATGATGCTAATAATGCTTCTTTTACAGATGGCTAGGACCACACACCGAAGTGTTTCTAGAGAGCATTTGTTACTTCTCTCTTGGAGTTGACTCAGTTCTAAGTTCTTATTTTTTCTGTTAGGCCTAAGAGTTTATTTCCTCATTAATGAACCAGTTTGTTTAGAATTGACTGTAAGAACTCTTTCACTACCAATTTGGCAAAAACAAAATACAATTAAAAAGCAGAAATGTCCTCAGGTCAAAACACAAGATCAATAAACAAACAATAACCACTGGTGTGTGGTTTCTTGAAGACTCTCCCTGAAGCACATGACAGAAAACCTGACCCGTTGTACGACAGTGCAAAGTGTGTAAACATATCACCTTACGCACCTGAAGAGAACAGGCAAAAGCAAACAGGTTGTCGCTGATCAACTCACTTCGTATCGTCCACCGAGTCTCCTAACCAAAGTGCTCTAGAGTCAGCAGCACAAAATGTATTTTTACCACCAAGAAAGGAGAATATGAAACGTCAGTTCCTTATTCATACGGTTATTGTGAAGCCCTGTAATCATTAGGCGTGTGGGCATGAGGACCAAGATGAGACGTTGTGAATTTGATGTGGTTTTTGAATGAGTCAACAGCACAGAAAAAGGCTTTTATGTCTTAAAAATAACTACGTTTATTATAACAGCATTTAGATATTTCCTCAGTGTCACACACAGCAAGGGCAGAGTTGTATACTTTAAACATCACTTTCATAGCAGTCTTGCATTTTGGATATGATGAAAGGGATATGTTTACTGCAGCAGAACGTTCAGCCTTCATCAGCCTCATCCTCCAGCAGGAAGTCTCTGATCTCCTCCCTCAGCTGAGACCTGCAGGACAACAGTCACATGCGTCATGCTCGATTCTAAAAAGGGAGAAGCACAGCTCTGTGTTCCTAACTGATTGTTGTACACTGACCTCCGGAGCCTCCTCTCAGCCTCCGACAGGATGTACTGCGGGAGAACCTTCTCAGACGACTGGTGAGAGAACAGATCAAGAGACAGGGACACGATAGGTGAACGTCAGTAGGATTACAAAAATAAAAAGCATATTTTTAATTCACGAGAGAAAATAATGAAGATCTAAACTGAACAAACGGCTAAAAGTTTCATTTAAGTGCTATGATGTGTATTCATGTATTATTATTTTGAAGTACTTGTGTGTACTTTATGATGTAACTATCTATAGACACATCAGATGAATATGAAGTCAGTTATAAGGTCATTTGCCGAGGTATTTAGAATATTGTGAGTGTGAGAAGTCAAATGTCTAACTCAATAGTCCTCAGTGTATTGAAAATGTGATGGATAGATTATAGTCTAATGATGTATGACATCATATTCTGTGCAGGTTGCAATGATGGAGGGATGAAAGTGAGAGTAATCGTGTAAAGAAAGCTACTCATTCTGCACAACTATCATATTTACCAACAGCAGGCACATGGTCCTCCTCATTGAGTAATTTGACCCCTGCTCATGGAATTTTCAGTGAGAGATGATGCATGATGGGAATCTGTTTTCCGTCTTGTGCTTTTAATGTAAATGTCTTAGTGAAATCAAATGAATGAATTGGAAGGTGCCACAGAATCGTTATTTCTGTCTTCACTTAAGTTATATTAGTTTATTTAGTGATTGTCAGGGCTACTATTATGGTTTTTATATTTCAAAAGGACTTTCAAACACTTTCAGTGACCCGTGTCTATTTTTAAAACTTCAAGAGCTGGATTTTTTTTCCCCTCAAAGTCAAACATTAAATGATTTAACGGACCCCCGGGACCCCTGTAACGACAAATACAAAGTTTAGATTGTGTCCCTCACCATGTCTTTGATGGTCAGCTGACAGCTGTAACACAGCAGACTCTTCAGGGGGGGGGGCTCTGAGGCTCTGTCACACAACAAAACCACCACAGCATTTATTCATATTATTTAGTTTTTGTGTCCGCTTTCCAATTGCACCCAAAAAATATAATGATATCACATGAAAAGACTGAGAGCAGCATCACGGATCCTGTCTTCTAGTCTCGATACAAGACACCTCCAAAAGTCCATGGCACACTATACTTAGAATACTTTCACTATTTGCCCCGCTGCAGACTGTAACACCACTGCTGAGAGATAAAAATACTACGAGCAAAACACACTAGTTATAACTGCCTGCTACTTTAATACTTACTATTCATTAATGTAGCTACTTATTTTTTTACCATGTATGTGTACTTATTTGATTACATCTTATAAACGTATGCTCGCCTCTTTGTTTATGATGTTAGCCCACTCTTTTGAGTTTACCATTTAAAAAAGGACTTCTGAGTCCAGCAACTCCCGTGTTCTCATCAAGGTAGTCCTCAGGCTTTAAAGGTCTCCTATTATGATATTTTTAGGCATATATTATTTGCTCAAAATACCAAACAGATCATGCATTTTAGAAATCCCTCATATCCCTCTGTTTCAGCCGCGTTAGAGAACTGCTGATCTGGGTCCTTAGCTTGAAAAAAAAAAAAAGAGGAGGGGGAGCTTGTGCATGCTTAAAATTCTACCCAGAGACTCAGCTAAACGCCATCATGTTCCAAACCACATCAAGGATTATTTCTGAAACAGTATGGAGCTCAAATGCTTCTTTTTTTCTCTGGTTTACCACAAGGTGATTTCCTTTTTTTATTTCCTGCTTTTTTACACATACTCTCTCCAGTACAGGTTAGCTCTGAGTGTTAGCATGCTAATGTAAAAAAGGCCATATTACATCCAAAACAGTCGGGCATTGATTCTGATACAGCAACTTTCTGATAGCAGGGTATATGCAGGAATCCTGAAGTCAAATTTAATACCTTTTAAGACCTTTTTTAAGACCCTTTCCATACGTTTTAAGACCTCATCGCAACTTCGAGTTCTAACCGGTTACATTGGCAACACACTTTACCTCACATTTACTATATTGATTGTAAGACAGCACAACTAAACGGAGTGCAGACAGACTACTGAAGCCTCCTCTCCACATGAACTTCAACCTCTCTGTGAAGGTCAGGTTTAATGCAGTATTCTGCTTTTTTGCTTCTGTACTCTGTGCTCTTTCATTCCAGTAAAACTCCTCAGAAACCATTAGAAACCAGTATTCGACCAATAAACAAAACAATTGACAAAACTTTGAAATATATTAAACTTTGGTGAGCTTCAGCGGGGTAATGCCATATAGGAGCTCCCTCACAAATACCCAGGGGTTAAATTGGCCCTGCACATAGGACGATGCTCTGACGTCATCACCCTCACACATTTGTCATATGTTTACACAAAACGACATATGTTAAGACTTTTCTCGTTCTTAATATAGACTATATTTAGGATCGATATGTGTTGACTTTACTTTAAAATAGCAGATCTCTGTGACCGGACATAGTTTGGCTTAGTGAACATGTGTCTCTTCCTTGGAGGAGCAGCATCGCCCGGACTCCGCAGCTCCTCCGCGGCTCCTCCGTGCAGAGAGCCTGCACTGCAGCGGTGTGTGTCAGCGACGTGCAGTCAGGGGAGGCACGGATTGGCCATCAGGAGAATCGGGACTTAAACGCCGCGGCTTTCTGGCTAGCACTTAGCATGTGGGACCGGACAGCTTTGATCCCCATCGACAGACTCTCCACCCCCCCCCCACAGAGCGGAGCAAGGCAACGAAACTTAAAATAAGAAGCAGCATTTTACGGCGCGCTATGCATGGGGCCGCCTTGAGGGGGTTTCCCGACATGCCGTTTCAGTAAATTAAAGGGTGTTTCATTCCTTAATACCTTGGAAAATGCCGTTTAATACTTTTTAATAGCCTTAATTTTCGCTAAATTGATTTATCAACTTTTAATACTTTTTAAGACCCCGCGGACACCCTGGATAGGGACGTGGGCGTAAGGCCAGCCCACATTTCCGATATTACGTCATATCGGACGCAAATCTGGATCAGCTCCGTTGTTTTAGATTTGGGTACGGAGGAAAAGAGAGAGGGTTTTGGTTTCTAACACTTTGGGAGTTCCCTGACACACCGGAGACACATATTTATGTATAAAGGACGTACAAAAAAGTGCATTTTGCATGATAGGTGAGCTTTAAAGGGAGCACAGAACAGCTTCAGTTGCCTTTTCTGCATACCTGTTGCTGCTGTCCTGTCGTCAGCAACAGGCTTTAGTTCTGTTTTCTACTGTATGCAAAACTGACTATGGAGAGGTTACTCAAACAACCTCCCTTTAAACAATCTGAACCTTTTCATTTGGTGTCGATAAGACCCATGATTGGCGTAGATCAATAAATCACTCAACACTTACTTGGCAGACGAACAGCATCCTCCACCACGGTTCTCACAAAGCTCTCCTCCAACAATGGAGCAGCACTGTGAGGCGGGAGCAGTCCACTCTGGAGCTGTAATGAAAACACAGGAAACTGAAATCAACGCCAAACAAGTGTAAGAGCTCATCTGCATGGGGTACTCAGTGTGTATATACACTGTATATAAATATCTGATTCATATGCCATCACTGACAAAAGCATCATTCTATGGCTCAAACTGGACTAGTGAAGTTTGCTCATATTAATCAACTTTCTCCATATCCAGATTGACCCAAGGCAGAGTGCAGGCTGTGTGATTATTGGCTAACAGTATATGTACCTTGCCTGCTCTCTCCTGGAGACTTAGTCTGCGAGAGCTGCTCTGAGATCAGGGTGGCGCTGAAGGCTGAAGCATTCTCTGGACAAGAGAGGGACACGAAGACAGAGAGAATGAAGAACGCTGTACGTTTCTGAACGTGTCCACTTCAACGTCACATAATTAAATCAAAGAACAGAGCTCCAAATGTTTGATATCTTGGTGCCATTATCTGTGAACAGAGACGTATTATGATGTCTGCAGAAGATAAGTAAGACTTGAAATAAAAACAAAAAAGTAGTATTAAAACAAATTAGAACATGGTGTGTGGGGCTCACCAGCAGCAGTGTCCAGGGCGCACACACACAGCAGACACCTGCCCCCCCCCGCTGAGGCAGAGCCCTTGCAGCTCTGTAGCTTCTCGCTCGTCCTGACACACACACACACACACACACACACACACACACACACACACACACACACACACACACACACACACACACAC
>NW_011365887.1:0-7849 GCF_000735185.1 Notothenia coriiceps | reverse complement strand
AAAACTGTTTCAGTTCAGCAATATTCTTGGGATGTCTGGTGTGAATCGCTCTCTTGAGGTCATGCCACAGCATCTCAATTGGGTTGAGGTCAGGACTCTGACTGGGCCACTCCAGAAGGCCTATTTTCTTCTGTTGAAGCCATTCTGTTGTTGATTTACTTCTGTGCTTTGGGTCGTTGTCCTGTTGCATCACCCATCTTCTGTTGAGCTTCAATTGGTGGACAGATGGCCTTTATTTCTATAGCAAAATGTATTGATAAGCTTGAGAATTAATTTTTCCGTCGATGATGGCAATCTGTCCCGGCCCTGAGGCAGCAAAGCAGCCCCAAACCATGATGCTCCCTCCACCATACTTCACAGTTGGGATGAGGTTTTGATGTTGGTGTGCTGTGCCTTTTTTTCTCCACACATAGCGTTGTGTGTTCCTTCCAAACAACTCAACTTTGGTTTCATCTGTCCACAGAATATTTTGCCAATAGTGCTGTGGAACATCCAGGTGCTCTTTTGCAAACTTCAAACGTGCAGATCAGAACACATTTTATGACCAACTTATGCAGAAATCCAGGTAATTCCAAAGGGTTCACATACTTTTTCTTGCAACTGTATATAAGGCATATTTATACTTTTTATTTTTCAAAATACCAAACAGATCATGCATTTTAGCCTTTCCTCATTTCGCTCAATTTAACAATGTCTTTGCATGGGCTGATTCTGTGAGAACAGCACCATCTACAGGCCTGGCATATGTACTACAGCGTCTCCAGCGCTTTCGAAGGGCAATGTCCGTGGCTGTCTCCTCCTGATTGGTGGAGTTGGCCCAATAGCCGTAGCGCCACTTCTGTGACGTCATAGAAGTGTTCAAATCTGGATCAGTCTGTATCAGATCCATTGCAGCCCCTTTTAAGAGATTTGGGTATGGAGGAAAATAGAGAGGGTTGTGTTTTCTGACACTTGGTGAGTTCCCTGGAACACCGGGGACACATATTCATGTATAAAATAAGTACAAAAGTGCATTTTGCATGATATGTCACCTTTAAAGCAGTCAAACAGTCAAGTCTAAAATGTTGTGGATTTGGGCACATCTGCATCACCTGTGCGTGTTGAAGTTGCAGAAAGTAGGTTTGGACGGTATGTGCCAAATTAATTCATGTGAATCCAGATAACATTTCCTGTATTTGTTATTTGTTTAAACACAGGAAGTGCCCCAACTACAATCACAGGAAGTATATTGAGACACTCCTCCACCCACTGAGGACACACAGGCAGCTACTTCAAAGAAGTCTCCGTATGGACTCTTCCATTATATATATTTAGTTAAATTACAAGAACCTCAATTTCTTTGCTCCTTTCTATTTCCAACCCACTACATTTTTGAAGGCAATTTTGTACTAATTACTCACAAGTTTCTGACAGCTTTGGTTACTAGTTACTTTACAGACTGATATGAATAGCTAAAATAAAATACAGATATTACACTGTTATTACACCCATTGTTCAAACATTCTGCACAGTTATCACTATCATATTACATTTTTTTCACAAGCATATTATACCTTTTTGCCTGATAATCTGTATTATTGTTTGAGTAAAGGCCTGAAAACATAAATATATCTGTTGGATTGTTGAAATAAAAAGATAGAATAACATGATAAAATGATATGCTTATTACACTGTTATAACACCCATTGTTTACCCGTACTGCAACCATATTGCACCAATATTACACCTCTATTACACCTATATGAGATGCCAAGCACAAAACTGATGTAATCACAAAGATAGTGGCCTATTTTTGTCTCGCATGCAAGCAAGCTTTGTCTTTTTTTTTTTTAAATGTAACCCGAATTCACACGAAACAGAGTGTTTATCAACAGTAAGAGTTGACCTTCATTAGGATCTTCCTTCCCACAGCGTTCAAATTGTACGGCCCATGGTAGACCCCCCACACACAAAGACTTGAATACCCCTGATGTGCAATAACACTGTCTGTAAATACAACTTTGTGCAATATACTGTACATGCAAGTGCAACATAACCTCCTGCAATTTCAGGTGTATTACCATGGTGTACATATATGCTATTCTCTTGTAGTTTATAACTTATTGTGTTATTATTATTATTATAACGTTTGCATGCTACGTTTTTAAAAAATAAAGTTTTCCTCACTATCTGCACGATCTGCTGTTGTAATCATGTAAACTTCCCCGTTCCGGGAGCGAAACAGGATCTCTGATCTTAGATTAATCATTTTGGAGATTGATTTCTTCTTATAAAGCAGAGCGTGTCACAAACTGTCTTTGTTGTGTTTTGTCTTGATCTGTCTTTGGTTTCCTGTTTTATTTTGAAAAGTGTTCACCCCCCGTCTTGCCTGTTGCTTTCTGTCTCTGTGTTCCCTCCTACCTGATTACCCGATTTTGTTCACCTTGTGCCCCTGTGTTTTCTCCTCCCTCCTCACCTGTGTCTTGTTTGTGTGATTAGTCTTGTGCGCATTTAAGTTCTGTTTTTTCTGTCTGTCGTTGTTAGATCCTTGTTTGTCTTTGACTGTGTTCACGGGGAAGAGTTCTGTATGTTACTATTTAGCCTTGAAATAAAGGTATTTTCTGTTTATTCTGCATTTGGGTCCTGCCTGCTTCACTCAACCCTGACAGAAGGATCTAACCAAAAATGGACCCAGCAGACGAGGTGACGTACAATTTAACATGCTTAAAAAATGACTGTCGATATGCCTCATGTAGTGAAGAGAGGCAGTCTATTATCTCTACGGCACGCCAAGAGGTAACCTCAAGGCCCTGGTTAAGGGAGCTACTACCCGAGTGGGTGGAGGACTTTTTTGGTAGCTTTGAGGTTAAACCTGTTTCCCGGCCTGCTAGCCCCTGGCATGCTAGCCCCCTGCCGGCCACAGTTCCCAACAAGGCTCCTTTCAAGGACCCTTTCGCTGGATCTCGTCTGGCCTTTGGAGGACCTCTGAGCCTCCACAAGGCTTCAAGGCAGCATGGAAGGAAACGCAAGGCCAGGATTCCAGCCCGTGCCCCAGCAGCCATGGTCCCGGCCCAGCAGCCATGGTCCCAGCCCCAGAAGCCTTGGTTCCGGCTCCAGTACCGGCCCCAGCAGCAAATGTCCCGGCCCCAGCAGCCATGGTTCAGGCCATGGTTCCGGCCCCAGCAGCCATGGTCCCAGCCCCAGAAGACATGGTTCAGGCCCTGGTTCCGGCCCCAGCAGCCATGGTCCCTCCTTTAGTCCCATCTCAAGTCCCTTCTCCAGTCCCTACTCAACTCCCTTCTCTAGCCCCAACTCAAGTCCCTACTCTGTGTCCTGTTCCGTTGGGGGTCCCGCTGTCACCTGTCTCGCCGGGGGTCCTGCCAACTCCTTGTCCTGTTTCGTTGGGGGTTCTGCTGGGAGTCGTTCTAACTCTGTGCCCTGACCTGTTGGGGGTCTCGCCGACACCTGTCCCGCCGGGGGTCCTGCCAACACCTGTTCCGTCGGAGGTCCAGCTAGCTCCGAATCCTGTTCAGTCAGAGGTCCCGCTACCACCAGATCCTGACCCGCCGGTGGTCCCGCCTACACCATGTCCAGTTCTGTTGGGAGTCCTGCTGATGCCTCTCCCGCCGACACCGTGTCCTGTTCCGACGGCGGTCCCGTAGACTCCAGCCCTTTACCCGTCCGGGGTCCCACTGACACCAGCCCATGTTATATCCAAGGCTCCGTCTGTGCCTGTTCCATCGTGGGTTCCATCTGCACCTGTCCCGACGGCTCCGGTTCCTGTCCGGCCGACACCGGTTCCTGTCCCGCCAACTCCGGTTCCTGTTCCGCCATCCCCAGCTCCCAGTGCTCCAGATTCCTGTGCTCCTGCTCCGGCGATCCAGCTGACCCCGGAGGGGCCCCATTGCAGCCTATGCCGTCTTCCTGCCCGTCCTCCGGAGCTGTCCCGGCGCTGCCTTCTTGCCCTTCCTTCGGAGCCGTCCCGGTACTGCCTTCCTGCCCGTCCTCCGGAGCTTTCCCGCCTCCGTCCTGCCCTTCCTCCGGAGCTGTCCCTGCGCTGCCTTCCTGCCCGTCCTCCGGAGCTGTCCCGTCGCCGCCTTCTTTCCCAGCCGATGCCTTTGCCGTCGAGCCCGACCCCCTGACTTTCCCAGCCGCTGCCTTCGCCCTCGAGCCCGGCCCCCTGACTTTCCCAGCCGATGCCTTCGCCCTTGAGCCCGGCCCCCTCACTTTCCCAGCCGCTGCCTTCGCCCTCGAAGCCGGGCCCCTGTACAAACTGTGAAGTCGACTGAGACAAATGTAACATTTGTGATATTGGGCTATATAAATAAACATTGATTGATTGATTGATTGATTCACCCTCGAGTCTCGGCCCCCTGAGTTTCCCCGCCGCGGACTTCCCTGCTCTGTTGCTGTTCCCCCGGGCCGTCCGCACGAGTTCCCCTTCTCGGCTTCTGCTTTGCCCCGGGATGTCCGTCCGAGAAAAACTTGAGTGTTTTCACATTATGCTACTATATACTTTTACTCCACTACATTTATTTTACATATTAAGTTACTAATTACTTTGTAGATTAGGTTAATACAAAATATTATTCGACCCATACATTAAAATATATTATTATACGTTAAGTTAAACAATAGTGTATGAAGTGATTCAAATAAACCCCACCTTCACAACATTGAAGTGATGAACACATTAATGCAAAAATATGTGTTATAAAATAATTAAAATATATGGTTCTTAATTGTGCCATTCGACATAGCGAGTACTTTTACTTAAAGTTCTTTCTTTTTTTTTATAGGATAAACCTTTATTGTTATCTTTAGGGAAATTAAGGTGTCACAGCACCAAGAGCAATACGAATGAAACTCAGTATAGGGCACACAAATGTGAAAGGAATACAATAAGAATATAAATGTAGATAACATTATCAGGTCAGTGACAAACTCCTATTATTGATCCAATTATTTTCACAATAACCGCAGAACTTATATTACACTTACACTCCAGAAAAAAAACATGAACTTCAACAGCAAACACACAATAGAGATTCCGAGAAAAAGGGACTGATTATCATACATTGAAAACAATTTTCTGTTCATCAGGTAAAGTGCTTGATACATGACACAAGTCAATAAATCCTTTATTTATAAAGCACCTGTTTCTATTCTTTTTATGTGTTTGAAGTATATTAAGGCATTGTGGAACTCGCTGTAGCAATCTTAATCTTATTTTCATTATCATTGAACGTTATGTCGAAGAGCTGATTTGAAAAATACATTGTCATTTTTTAATCAGGCACAATGAGTTACATTATAAGGTATATATTTTTCCCTATAGCCTAAATGCCGTAAGCTACAGCAAACCAAGCATGTTAAAACGTTCTATTTAACATATAAGAGACTGATATGTGACAATGTACAGTAAAATGTTATGAGGATGTTTCGTGACCTCCTATATATATAATTCTCAAACTAGTACTACCAATGTAATGTGCTTGTCACAGTCTGCTCTATCATTCACCAGTAGTTTTCCATTAACCTGTCTCACCTGTTAACCACACACACGTTGTTGCTCACTCTCTTTCTCTACTGCACCCATTAGTCATACGGCCAGTATTTAAACCCTCACCAGACACACACCCGTTGCCAGATCGTACTTTGCCTTATGCTAGTCTTTCACCACGTTTGTTACCAGATTACCCTACCCGGTTCCGACCCTGCCTGTCCCAGGACCTGCCTGCTCTGCCTGTTCCCTGATCCTGCCTGCCCTTGGACTATCCTGCCTTGCCTGCTGTCTGACCCTGCCTGTACCTACGCTGACCGCCTCGCCTGCTCCCTGACCCTCTGCCTTGCCCTGACTCACCTTCTGCCTGCTGTCCTCTGGTTCGTTTGCCTGCACATCATCCGGCTGTTACTGTTCTGCTGGTATCCCTCTGCTCTGGTATTATTACCAATAAACTACATTACCAATACTCCTTGGTTTCTCGAGCGCTGCATTTGGGTCCTTCATAAGTGACAGTGCTAAATAAATTATAGTTTTTTTTAATTAAGTTTTTTTTTTATTACATTTGAGTTAGGTTTGGATAATTCATAGGCTCCTGTAAAAGTTTAAGTATGAGTGTGACACATTTTAATTTGAACATTTATTAAATAAATTACAAATAAAAATACAAAATGAGATTACAGTGTAGACAGAAATCAAATGCAGATGTTCAAAAAGGACACCGAATGGTATGATGAAAAATAAAATGTAATGAATCATGTGCTATGGGTATTATAATCCCAAATGCCCTTATTACTAATAATATTATTGCAAATAATATTTGACTTTCAAATACAGATTTGAAAATAGTGGTATCTTTGCGAACCTATTCATAATTTGTAGATTGTTAATTTCACATTAACTGCTTTTGTTAACATTAAAAAATAAAATAACAAAAAATCACATTTTTACTTATTCTGACTTCTGAGTGTGTAAATGTAATTCTTAGAGAAATAGTTTGGGTGTTAATTTCAACCTGACAAGAAATATGGAAGATGTTAGACGACAAATTAAAAAGCTGAGATCCAATGAAGCATTGAAGTGTTATGGTCAATTCATTTCACCCGATGCTGTTGTTTCTTAAACCTCTTTCCCATCTCTTAAATGCGTATACAAAATGATTGCATTCCAAAATAGTTCTGCTTCCCATTTTCCTCACTAGAGCCCGAATACTAGAGCGATGCCTCCCCCCGGTGTGTGTCTGAACATTATGGAGGCCCGTCAAAGGCAGGACGGTTATGGTTGCTTTGCCAACCCTGAGAGGTTTTTAAACCAAGACTACCAGCAGCTGGAACAGTATTGCAACATTCGAGCCGAGGAGTGCGGTACATCGACGACATGTTCCCCCCCGACAGGAAATTTATCGGCGAAGGGATACTGAAGCCTTCTGACCTGAAGCGAGGGGTGTGGCTGAGACCAGCGGTGAGTGTTTTGGAAGAGCTCAACAGAAGCTAAAGAGTATGCCAAGCCATTTGAGTATTTATTCTATATACTTGCTATCAGACGGCAGTTTCCTTCACTACTTTTACTAGTGTGTACCAAAATACTAACTACTTAACCTGTTCGACACCACCCCCGATACCGGTGGGAAAAACGCGTCATCTGCAGGAAACAGCGTCTGAGGGCATCTTAATATTTAATAAACTATGAATGTTTTATATCAATGTAACGGGGAGAAACTCAGCTAACTGATTTTTTTTTTTTTTTTAAACCCACAAAGCTAACGCTCTGCCTCTGAATTAGCCATGAGCGGAAAAATGCTAACGCATTACTGCACAGAAACTCACTCATAACACCCTTATTACTTATCGTAGCTGCACGTCCAATCCATCGATTAGCATCGTGAGAAGACACAGAATCAATCGGTACCTACATTATCACTCCATGATAAGAACTTGCGAAGATATTAACAAGAACAGACATCAAAACATGTGGCGCTAGGTAGCTAAAAACGGCAAAATGGCTCACCTTTGTCGTTGTCTGGTCAAAAGTGGTCTTCAATGGAATCAAAATGATAACAACGCTGCTGAAGGTTAATCCAATGTGTCTGTGTACATTTGAAATGATTTCTGATAATCCATAAGCAATAAACCTGCTTTTCCGTTTTCAGATGTCAGAGCGAGAGATAGGTTTGCTCTCAAGCAAAACTGTGTGCGCATAGCTCTCATTTCTCAATGGTAAGGTTAATTACCAGTGTTTTCCAATTTTACTCGGCAGTTCATTTCGTTAGCTAACGTTAGCTAAAGCTAGCTAAAGCTAGCGCAACTAGTTAGCTACGCAATGGTTTGTTGCTTTGCTCCGGGTTGCAGCCACAGGTCTTCGCATGAA
>NW_011365886.1:0-3259 GCF_000735185.1 Notothenia coriiceps | reverse complement strand
TGGAGCTAATCTATGTTGTTTTATTTTCTTCTTTTTCAAAGGAGCAACAGAGTCTAATTTTATTCGCAGCGCATCTGTAGCACTATCAACAACATGATCAATTTGGGGTGGTGTACATTTTGTATAAGTTTCCTCCCTTACATGCAGACATGCTATCGAGTTAAGTATTGGTGGAATCTCTTCCTTAAATTTGGCTATAGCACTAACAGATAGGTTTCTGCTGCAGGAGCTTTTGGCTAATGCTTTGTAGTCTAGTAACAGTACTTCAAAAGTTACTAAGAAATGGTCGGATAAAGCAGGATTATGCGGTTCGACTAATAGTTGCTCAATTTCAATACCATAAGTCAGAACAAGGTCAAGAGTGTGATTATAGCAGTGGGTTGGTTTATTTACACTCTGACAGAAACCAACAGAATCTAATATAGAGTAAAATGCAACAGTAAGGCTATTTTTATCATCGTCAACATGAATATTAAAGTCACCTACGATAATTACTTTATCTGTTTTAAGTACCAAAGTTGATAGAAACTCAGAGAATTCTGATAAGAATTCTGAATAAGGACCTGGTGCACGGTACACTGTAACAAATAAGATTGGCTGCAAAGTTTTCCAGGTCGGATGCGTAAGACTAAAAAGTTGGTTTATTTGTTTGCTGTTTATTGTAAGGAAAAACTCCATAAAGTCTAAAAGGAAGGAGGAAAAATAGTGATTCCATCAGGAACAATGGCGGAGTCCGGGATAGCAGGGTTGAGCCAAGTCTCAGTGAGAATGAACACGTTACAGTTCTTAATGTCCCGTTGAAGCAATCCGACTTCTGAGTTCATCTAGCTTATTTACAATGGATTGAACATCAGCCAGAAGAATACTCGGAAGAGGGGGTCCGTTTCCTCGTTTCCTCAGTCTGACCAGCAGCCCGGCGCGGGACCCTCGCTTGGTCTTCCTCCAGCGTCTCTCAGTTAGGACAACAGGTAGCCATGGCGAATCTCCATTGTCTGTTGGTGGGCTATTGTCCATGAAGTTTCAGATGTGAAGAAGTTCCTTTCTGCTATATTGTATAGCAGAGCTGGTGCGGTCGGCTTGCATGTTGCGAACCATGTTAAAAGCAAAAAGTAAATAAACACACACAAAATACGAAAAAGGGCAAAGTTGGAGAGGAGCAAAACGACAATGCGGCCATCTTCACCGGCGCATTTTGCATCGTGAGTACCAGCGTTATAGAGATCATACAAGGCTTTTCACTGACAAACAAATCACTTAATTTATTAAATGAATCATTGAAAACTGTTTATAGAAATGCATGAGCAAGAGAAAAACACTTTTTGATACAGTTTACCCAACCCAATCAGATTAATAATTCTCAGAGAGCCACCTGCTAACACCCCCCCCCCTCCTTTCTGTGTGGGAATAGTGTATGATTTTAAGGAGGAGGATGCAGAGAGAGAGAGGCCCTCTGGGAAGAATAGACATGAGTACTAAGTGGTAGAACAAAACAACTTTCATATACTTTGCTGTCTCCCCTCTGGTCGGAGCACGTCTTCTCTGGAACATTAGCTCTGTGAAGTGCAGTTTGTCAGGGTCTAACAGCAATAAATGGGATGAGTTCAACAGCATTCTTCTTACCATGTGTAATGGTGCTTATTTATCAGAGACAGCAGTGTATCATCCATCTCTTGTTTACGTTCTGATCAAGAACGGTGCTTTGACAGCGTGACAAATGTAATTAAAGTGCCTTATCATCTTATGCTGTGTGGTGGAATGCTTTTACCGCTGCATGGTAATAGGAGTGGTTCACACACACACACACACACACACACACACACACACACACACATACATTCATAAGCGCACACACACACACACCAACATACTGCACATGGGAGGTAATGGCATTGTTAATTACCACACTGCTGCCACTGCTGCTGGCCAATATCTCACTTCCTTCACTTTCACAGCGTCACCTGCCAGTGTAGGAGTGATAAACTGGGTCCACCAGGCAGTGGAGAAGGAAGGGAAATCTACTTTCCTGCCATGAATACTAATGCAAACAGATACAGTAGCTAGCCAGTAAGCTAACAAGCTCATTACAAGTCCACAGGTGCATGGCATTGAGCCCCATTAAGCTTGCTCTTTATACCACATATGTCTGCCGTCAGGAAGATTGACGACAACTGCCTGCAATGCAAACCCATCCATGTAAGATAAGCAACTGTAACACAAACTCTAGGAAAAGTTTATGTGAAGAAAACAACACAAACAAATCAACTCTAGCTCATCGTCCCCACATCCCTTCACCCTGCCCCTCATCCCTTTACCTCTCCATCTACTGACTCCTTCATCCCTCACTCTCCTTATCCTCACCAACACCCCTCACTCCTCTCATTCCTTCACCCTCACCAAGATCCCTTCACCCCTCCAGCCACTGACCCCTTCATCCCCTTCTCCTTACCAATATCTCTCACTTCCCTCATTCTTGCATACCTACCAGCATCTGTTCACCCCTCAACACATCGACCGCTCCATCCCTTGATCCCTTAATCTCTCCCTCCCTTCATCCGTTCAGCCTCTCTGCCTGTCTCCACTGACCCCTTCCTATTCAGCTTGTGCATTTATGACATGAAATGTCTAATTGTAGTGTCTGGAGGACCCACAATCAGCTCGTATAGAATTATACCTGAGACGGAACCCCACTACTTCAGTTCATCCTTCCAGACCAACCAATCATTTGTCATCCACCTTCAACCCCCCACATTTAAAAACAATTCTGTATGTTATTGTATTGATATGATCGTGTTATAATCTTCTATATTTCTGTAAATACAAATAAAGATTTCAGCAATTTGTAGTTAAAAACAAACTAAAAAAGGTATTGAACATTTCTTGCTCATGTAATGAAGTGCTCATTGTTGCATTTTAGCCAGCATTACATCTCATATATCAACATTTATTCTCAACTTATATTAAAAAAATCATATAAAAAAAATATATATACCGTAATTTTCGGACTATAAGCCGCACCTGAATATAAGCCGCAGCAGCGGCATACCACTCTCGGTTCCACTTTTACTTTTGCGCGTTACCTGTCTCACTCTTTTCCGGCCTCCAGCTTTTCCTGCTGGAACCCGCCGCTTAAAGGTGGGGGTCCGCGGACCGGCCATAGAGCCCATAGAGTTAAAGGTGTTGGCCGTTAGCTGTAAAAATCCATAGATTAGCCGCACCGTTATATAAGCCGCAGCGTCGAAAAATAGGGAAAAAGGCGCGG
>NW_011365885.1:0-3703 GCF_000735185.1 Notothenia coriiceps | reverse complement strand
GTTGAAAACAAATCACATTTTATGCAAAAATCACATTGTGCAACATGCATCTTAGCACATAGCTACTATGCTTCGGATCTCTCTAAGTGTGATGGCATTGTTTGCCAAAACCCAGTTTGTAGCTGCTGCTTCCTGTGCCTCATTGAACATCCTTGGCCTTCCACCTGCACCTCTTTGTTTCTCAGTACCTTCAGATAAACAACAAAGATATAGTGGTTGGTCTGTGTTGCATAAAAGTACGTTTACCACAGTACATTGTGCAGGATTTTTGTACAGTCATGCAACATGCTAACAATTCAATTACAGTAATGAAGTCAATACGTTTCACACAACAGATATAAGCACTGATATATCATGAATTGTTTAGAGCTAAAAACTGGTAACTAACCTGTTTTCAAGACTAAGTGTCCGGATTACAGAGGCAACAGTAAATCGGCTTAGATTAGGCTGAACCCTCTGAACGTCCTCTCTCATCGTCAAACCATGGTTGATAACATTTCATTTTATTAGAGAGTATTCTTCTTTGTCCGCGTCCTCTCCCTCCAGCTCTACCTCTACGTCTCGTTCATCCTCCTCTCACTCTCAGCCCAGCTCTTCCTCTTCCTCTTGCTCTTGCTTCCATGTTGGCTTCCATTGTTGCTGGGTCTTTGTATAGCGCTAACATCCTGATTGATGAGCCAACAATTATGCTCTCAGGTGTTTGGTCAGGTGGAACGTGTTTCTTGATGATTGGTCCATGTGTGAGGCATTTTGAATATCAGTGTTCTAAACCTGCTAACACGTGACTTTATGTTAGATTCCTGTGTCTTACGTGGAGAAACGTGTGCAGTGGTTTGCGAAAAGTGCCATGTTGATTTGCAAATTGTGTGAAAAGCTGAAAACGTGTTTAGAGTTTTGGAGATTTGAGCAGATGTTTTGCTCTTTGAGTGTCAGTTAAAATAATTGTGCTTCATGTATAATTTTAGTGTGTTAGCAATCGAGAAAAACCGTAACAGCAGTTAAGTTTGGGTTCATTTGAAACTCATCGAGGTTGTTCTCATGTGATGATATATGCCTGCTCTACTGTTTATGTTCAACTCTCCCCCCCCACACCCCACATTTGGCTGCTAACTCTGTGTGTAGCTGGCCGTGGTTGGACGCACATTCCTGAATGTATTCTGCTTGACATATAGAACATTCACTATAAAGTTACGTTCCCATATATACAATGAGAGGTTTTCATTTGAGCTGTACATTTTAAGGGTAAAGCTTGATGTTAAACATAGATAGTGAAAAGAAAAGTGGATCATCTGGATATTTGCATTACATTGTTTTCCATTTACACATTCCAATATGTTTTAAAAAAAAAGAAGGCCAGCATATGATTATTACTCAAAATCAAACTTAACAAATATTTTGGACTTTTTTCTTTTCTTTTAAAATCAACTTTTCTAAGTTGTCACTGGTGATTTCATCTTTTATCCTTTCTTCTATTATTCTATTTGTTAAAGTGTGACTTTGGCACTTAATTGTTGATAGGCCTACCTAACAGATACAAATAGGAATCCCTTACTGACATTTATAAGTTCAGGTTTTCTCCTGCAAATTCAAACCTTTGACTAATATAATGCTAACATAAAACAGACAAAGATGTCCTTAAAGCCTACATTCCCCATTTCAAATTTAAATAAATTGTGTTTTCTGTTACGCAAACGTATTCACGACGTATTATATTTTCCTCACATTAAATAAAGCAAAGTCTCAGTACATTCTTTACCACAATAACTTAACAAATGCATGGTTCTGTAAAAACTGTTACGTCTAAAAATGTTAAGTTGATTAGGTTTCTTAATTTTCCCAAATGTGTGCAATACAAGACTGGTATAGTTACGTTGTTGTTGGCGTTTCTCATAAATGATGGGTACTTCAGTTGTTTAAAGCGTGTGCAGTTCATCACAGTGACCACACAGTGACGCCATAGACCGTAACACAGAATTGTTGATGCTCCTCCCAGAGTAAAAACGGAATGACTTTGTATTTTCACCACAAAGAGAAACGGGAAGGGAAGGGAGAACATAATGGAGTCTTCTTCTATATAAATACAAGTATCGTGGTGTGTTTGTTAAAACCTTGTCCCTGTTCAGTGGTTCACGGAAAAAACGACATCGTGGATATATGCTTTGTTTTATTTCGGCGGAATTATGTCTTCACCGAGTAGGAGGTATTTTGTTACATATCTGGTGCTGGTGCTGTTGGATTGTTACTGGGAAGCGGTGTCTGGGCAGCTCTCATACTCAGTAGCAGAGGAGGTAAACACTGGAACTCACGTCGGAAATATCGCAAAGGATCTAAACCTCAATGCGCAGGATTTGGAGTCCCGTTTGTTTCAGATTGTTAAAGGATCTAAGAGGAAATACTTCGAGGTAAATCTGAAGACTGGATTTCTGTATGTTAATGAAAGAATAGACCGAGAGGAGCTTTGTGCAGATGAACCGAAATGCACTGTAAGTGTAGAGGCAGTGATAAACAACCCACTAAAGCTTTACCGCCTAGAGATAGAAATTAAAGATGTGAATGATCATTCTCCGTCGTTCAACACTAAATCACAAATACTGGACATCGCAGAGAACACAATGCCTGGATTTAGATTTGCGTTATCCGAGGCAAGCGATGCTGATGTGGGGAACAACTGTGTTTGTGCATATAAGCTCAGTCCAAATGAATACTTCAGCCTCGCAACACACAAAAGAGGAGACAGTTTATCTCCAGAGTTAGTGCTGCAGAAAGCCTTAGACCGTGAGAAAAGGCCACATATGCGGCTCATGTTAACTGCGGTAGACGGGGGAACTCCACCAAATTCAGGCACATCAGAGATTGAAATAAATGTACTAGATATTAATGATAACGCCCCCGTATTCAGCAACACTCTTTACAAAGTTAAAACGTTAGAAAATATCCCGATTGGTGCGGTGGTGTTCACCTTAAATGCGACCGATGCGGATGAAGGCTCCAATAGTGAAATCGTTTATTCTCTTCGTAATAAGGATCAGGATCATATTCTGGATATTTTTCAAATTGACCCAGACACGGGAATAATTTCTGTGAAAGGCAAAATCGACTATGAAGAAAAAAAAGCTTTTGAGATCCGAGCGGAGGCAAGGGACAAAGGGCAGCCTCCTATGTCTGCTCATAGTAAAGTGCTAGTAGAAGTAATTGACGTAAACGACAACGCTCCTGAAATCACTGTGACGTCACTGCTCAATACATTGAATGAGGACGCTGAGTTAGGCACTGCTATTGCACTTGTGTCAGTATTAGATAAAGACAGTGGTAAAAACGGTGAAGTGAAATGTGAAATCTTAAATACAGTCCCATTCAAACTTGAGACAAATTACAAAAACTATTATTCTTTAGTGGTTGATGGACATTTAGACAGAGAAGTAATTACTAGGTACAATGTAACCATTTCAGCTACAGATGAAGGCAGCCCTCCTCTTTCAAACATCAGTGTTATCACTGTTTATGTTTCTGATGTTAATGACAATGCACCGTACTTCCCAGAAAAGGTGATAAACATTTATGTTAAAGAAAACAGTCTAGTAGGAACAGTAATTAAAACAGTGACGGCTGTTGATGCAGATAACAGTCAAAATGGCCAGGTGAGCTATTCCTTTTTACAAAGTAAAATGGACTCAGTCCCATTATCTACAATGTTGAACATAAA
>NW_011365884.1:0-2195 GCF_000735185.1 Notothenia coriiceps | reverse complement strand
GCCGTTAGCTGTTAGCCCTCAGAGCTCACAGCTCCTCATATCTGTTCAGAAACTAGACACAAGTTAAACAAGTCCAAACCACAGACTGTCTGTGTCATGGAGAATACAGTCGCTGGTTTATTTATGTCTGTAGGCCGTTGTTGTGAGTGTGGACGGTCGGAGCATTTACTACGTTAGCTTAGCCGATCTCCATTAGAAAACACGCATTTTAAAGGTGTTTCGCCTGCCGTCTGTCTGCAGAGTTGTCAAAGCATTAATTCATGGTTGTTACTAACTGGTATCAGTATGTTGTTACTTCGGCATCATTTTGAAACGTGTATTACAATTAAATCACAGTTAAATATGTTCAGCCCCCTTGCCAGTGATTCTCTCACTAGTTTAGCATATACTCAGCCCGGTTGTTGGCCCGGAAAGAACCTGGATTTTGGAGAGCCAGAAAAACTGAGAAACAGTACCCGTTAGCCGGAGCTACGCCAAGTGGAAACGCAACAAAAGACGGTCCGGGTTTGGCACGGCACGCTTAAACCATGCTACGCGCTGCAGTGGAAATGCAGCACGTATGCGTTACAGAAGAAAAGGTTGCATTAAAAGCAGAGATGCTCGAATACCTCCATATTGATATTGTGTACTGCCCCTTTAAGAGAGTTAGAATGTGGCCCTGTCGGCTCTTTTTGTCCGTGCAGACTTGCCGTAGTTTCTTCCACATCAGCTGTTTTCACGCTCTTTTCATTCATTTTGCTCTGCTTAACTTTGAAGACCATGTGTCTGTAAGTACTCAGCTATATTCTATTTAAATACCTACCTGCAACAGTTGTTAGATATGTGTGAAAACTTAAAAACATGGCAATGCTAATCCGGATAGCTTTTCAATGGCGTTTCTCGTGTTGAGTTATTATTTTAAAGCAGTTATTTAAAAAGAAAGTTATATCAACAGGTTGTTTCATAGATGTTTATCATTGCATCTGTGCTTATTCAGAGATACATGTAGAGACGCACTGAAAGGTATTAGTTTAGTTCACTTTTAAGCTACTTTTCTAAAATATAATATGACTTTGTTCCCCTGGCAAATATGGGAAATTAATTACAATAAAATAAAACACAAAAACAGAATTTCACACCCTGTGCATGCCAAGGAAAAACTGTAAACACTTATTTGAGTGTGTGGTTCGTTACAAACAGAGAAAGCAAATAAAACACTCAATAAAAGTGTGTTTCTCTCCGGGGGAAGGAGATGTGTTTTGCTTCTGATGAATTCATAAATCATGTCAGATCTCAGTCACCATGCAGTTCAGTTCAGACGTCCTCTAATTAAATATCTGTGGAGACATTTCACTCAGACTGAACCTCGTGGAGAGGAGAAGAGTCTGAGGATCTGGAAACCAGAGGTATTTGGTGAGGCGTGTGGCGCAGTGGATAGAGCCTTGGTGTTGGGATCAGGGGGTCAAAGGTTCAAACCCCACTGCAGTCAGCATGTTGTTGTGTCCCTGGGCAAGACACTTCACCCCAAATTGCTCCTGTGGGGATTGCCCACAGTATTGAGTGTGTAAGTCCACCCCTATGTACAGGGCTACATGTACACACCTAGAGACATTGACAAGTACCAACAGTTATATCTCGCCCTGTCAATAAGCCTCACCTTCTTGGTAACAACTGTATTGTTTTTGAAGTGGTGGAGAGACAATGCACAGTTTGACCCACTGCTGTCACCCATGGCCAAAGCATATCTCTCTGTCCCAGCAACATCAGTACCAAGCGAGAGAGTTGTTTCCACAGCAGGGGATATGTAGGATATTGTAAACGCCCAAACATCCCAGCTTCTACCTGGACATGTGGACATGCTCATACTCCTAAAAGATAACCTTGATGAGTGAGTGAGTTAGAGTTGAGTTACTTGAAAAACTAAAGTGAAACTTGATTTATTCTATTGCAGGGTCTGATTATTATATTGTTGACACTTTAAAATACTACTATCCAACTAAAATACAGTACAAATCAGATTTATTATTTTAAAAAATGAACTTTTTATCGCGATATTATCGTACCGTGAGTTTCTGGTATCGTTACATCCCTAATGTTTACTATCAGAAAAACATGGAATACATCTGCTCTGTCTCACTATAATGAGAACATGTAAACGTGCGGGGTTGGACCCAAAGGCAGGTAAAGCATGCAGACACACACTTTAGTGTTTTGAA
>NW_011365883.1:0-3714 GCF_000735185.1 Notothenia coriiceps | reverse complement strand
ATAAAATAAAAAAAGGAGGGGGGCTGAGCTCATGCGGGACCCGGCAGCTACTGTCTAAACTAAATTCTGCTATGATGAAACGCCATATCATGGATTATCAAGGATTATTTCTGAAACAGTGCGTGGGTGGATGTAAAGCCAGCCTACATTTCGGATATTACATCATATCGGACGCAAATCTGGATCAGGTCCGTTGTACCCCCGTCTTTAGAGACTTGGGTACGGAGGAAAAGAGAGAGGGTTTTATTTTCTGACGCTGCGTGAGTTCCCTGACACACTTTCTCCACTAAACGGCTCGCTGCAGCCCCCCCTCCCTGTGAGCACAGTGTGCTCTGATTGGTCGGTACGAATTGCGCTGAGCTCCGTGGAGGTGTGGTTTCCTTGTTTAGCGATACACAGCGAAACACAGCCAAACTCAACCTGAACACACACAAAGTCACAGCCGAAGTAAAAACAATAAGTGTGGCTTGATATTGAGTAAGAAAAAGGTTAGATAAACGCTGTGAGAATGGGTCTGCAGAGAGAATTTCGCCGCGATCCCAACTGTCTGTTATCAGCCTGCAGCCAGGGAGGAGAGATCAGCAGAGCTGCATGCACTGAGTGTGTGTGTGTGTGGATTGGTCAATTTGGACCAATCAGCGGGGGCTTAACGTAACGGCTCCGCGGACGTAACTTAACGGCTCCACGGATTGGCCCATTTAGTTCTGGGTACGTGCTTTCGTAAGCACGTACCCGGAAGAATCAAATGGATGATGACGTTTCATCAACGAGGCGTTTTGGGGAGGTATTTTCTGTGTTAGAGTTTTACTCGCTACAGGGTGTACTTTAAGGGTTTTGACTCTGCACACCGTTTACATGCAGAAAAACCTTCATAACACACAAGGGGACGGGTAATAACCGGAAAAGCATGACATGGGACCTTTAATATTTGAAGGGCGGTTTTTTTTCTGAAACTCTTTAAAGTGGCTCTTATATGGGGATTTCCCATTTCCTGTAGTGTGTTCTATAGGTTTTTGTGCTTGTAAATTGTCTGCAAAGGCTAAAATCCCTGTGTTCCCTCCAGAGGACATCACTATGTAACACCCGGGCTTCTATTGGCTAGCGCTCCAAAATATTTTACGTGATAGAGTAAGGGGCGGGACATCTCTAAGTGGTTGACCAATCAGAGCAGACTGGGCTCTGGTTTCAGACACAGGGTGAAAAGAGGTGCTGCAGCACAGGCAGTATGAGAAAAACAAAGACCTTTTTGAACATTAAAGCATGGAGACATGTCATAACAGAGACACTAAATATGAACCTGAAGATAAGCACATAGTTATGACTTTGGCTTTGTACTTGAACAGACAGTTTGAGATTTGATCCTGTAATGAAAATGTAATCCCACTCATGATAGTTAAAGTGTAATTAGGCCCACACCTGCCACTGTGCCCCTTAGCAACAGCTCCAGACCCAACAGCATATGTTGCAACTTGTTTTATTGACTGAAAAGTATCTGAGCTTCCCTTAAATACTATAATGTCTCTGTGGCTTCTGTACAAAAACACACACACAAGAGGTTTCATATTATGTTCTCCTCTCGCAGTGTTACATGGATCATAACCGCGGTGTGAATGGCAGCGTTCCTCAGTACCCGCTGTGTGCCATGCAGCTCTACTCTCACATGTCCGCCGTCACCGACACGGCCACCTGCATGAGGAGGAACGACCTCAACTTAAGCCTCAGCCCAGGTATTTACACAACATGGAGGAATGTAGACAACACGTATTCCTGCCACGATAACTGCTTTCGTAGGATGGCAGTCTGACCCAGAAATAGTTGTTGTTTTAAGACCATTTTATGCCACTGATATAATGGTTATATGATAATGGTTCACTGTTTTTTAAAGAGCAATGCACCTTGTAATGTTTAAGTATATTCCGACATTAAAATTGGAATGTGAAAATAATGTAAATTAAATATCCTAAAAAAATAAAGTATATATATATATAAAAAAACAAAAAAACACAACAATAAATAAAAAGGTTGCTATTAACAATAAAATGGCTTAGTTTGCACAATTTCCAAGTTTTATAATAGTAGGGAAACCCTGATGTGTATTCTGCTATATCTAAGTCAACACAAAATGCTGTATCATACAATAGGTACATATGGTAACACTGATCGAGGTCATGTTTATATATCATACGATTGGTTTAAAACCTAAACATTATCGAGTTAATGTCCAATTCATACAATAAGTTGTTGACATAATTATTGTCACAGGGCATTTTTTAAAGCCCACACAACTTTAGGGAGAAATCTTTTTAATTAAACTAAAATGATTCTGTTTTTAGACTAACTCTGACCAAAGTCCCTGTTGTTTCTTGTCCCTTGTCTCCCTTTAGAGATGATTTGTGATCCTTTGGGTGATTATAATGTTTGGGCCTCAACCAAACCTCTCAACACGACAGCCAAGGGCCACAAGACGGGGGAGAGCGTGGTCGTAGCAGCAGCCAGGGTGAGTTACAGGGAAATGGTTCTGAGTTCAGGTCCTTTTTTAAATATCTCACTACAGAACATGTGGTAGTTATTAACATGTGAGGTCATGAACACCTTTTACATTTCTTCAGCTAATATCTGTAGTGATCTCTAGGGCTGTCCCGAATACCATTTTTCGGGCTCCGGATATTCGGTAGTAATCAGCAGCGAATATTCGTTCTGCGCGGGGGGTTAGTAATCAGCAGCGAGCGCTTCGACACGTGTATTTCGGTTTATTCACAGGCAGCATTCTTTTTGTTATTCTACAGTATTGTTGTTTTATAGTTATTTGTTCATGTATACAACCCAATTTGTGTTCTTTGAAATTGAAAAGGATATTGCATTGTGTGTGTGTTACTTTCGTTGCATTATGTCTTAAGTGTAATTTGGCTTGGCTTTCTATTTTGTATGGACATGCTTTTATTTTGAAGGGAGAGTTAGCGCAGTTGACAGGAAGTTGTTGTTGCTATGGAAACAATGTGACGGAGATTAATGGAGAAAAAGTAATATCTACATATAAAGACGGAGAAAGTAAACGATAACGTTTATGGTTAAGTGTTAGCACCCCCCGAAGAGGCACAAGCTCTTATGTTGATATTGGACATTTCAATAAATAAAAAGAAAAAAAACGAATATCCGAATAACGAAATTGAAACCCAAATAGTAACGAACGAATATTCCGATATTCGGGTACAGCCCTAGTGATCTCACTCGAAAAGCCAAGTCCAAGCTAACATGATGGACCAAATGATGCAGTTACAGTCTGAACAACAGACTTTCTGTGTGTTGCTTCTTGTGTAAATATTATTTTTACTTAACACTGTTGAGAACAAGAGGTATGAGAACAAAACGCAAAAATAAAAGTGAGATACGGCAGTCGAGCCGAGGAGCCTATTTTAAAGCAAAATCAGCTCGTAGGATGCAAGGATTTTCTCTGTTACACATCATTGAGTTAGTTAGTGTTAAGACTGCTGGTTAAAGTAAACCAGGCAGGAAATGACTTTATATATATATATATATTGTTGAAATGTGTATCAACTAAATGAGGAAAATAAGAAGCAGATAATATTAAAAATAATATTAATAATACATTTTATTTATCAAGGGCTTTTACAAATGCTCAAACATGCTTTACAAAGAGAACAAATCAAAATAAAATGTATAATAAATCATAGTTGCAGCCCTACTCTACACATA
>NW_011365882.1:0-2463 GCF_000735185.1 Notothenia coriiceps | reverse complement strand
GCAGTGGGTTGTGCGTTGGTGTTCGGATCAGGGGGTCACAGGTTCAAACAGGTTCACAGGTTCAAACCCCACTGCAGTCAGCATGTCGTTGTGTCCCTGAGACACTTCACCCCAAAGTGCTCCTGTGAGGATTGCCCACAGTGTTGAGTATTTCAGTTGCTTTGGATAAAAACATGTAATAATGTGATGTTATATTTTGTGTAAACATTGTATTTCTTTCTGTGTCTTTGTTTGAACCTTTTACACCAAGGCTGATTCCTTGCTAACTTATGAGGTTCATGCCATGCAGATACTTTATTGGGAGCAGCAGTGTTGTCAAGAATTAAACATGATTTTAAAATATTGAAAAGAAAGAACAAGATACGAATATAAATAAACAAAACATTTTGAATTTTTTCTCGGATTTTGATTTTTTTCTCAGAATTTCACTTTTATCTAAGAAATGTATTGCTTTTTAAGATTTCAACTTTTTCAGAAGGGTTATTGTTTCTGACAATTTGAAATGTTTTCCTAAAATCCAGAATTTCAATTTATTCAAAGAATTAGATTTTTCTTCAGATCTTTTTTCCAAAAAAATTTCAGAATTTGACTTGTTTCAAATTTTTGGGGATTTTCTCTCAGAATTCCCTTTTTTATTATTTCCCTTTTTTTCAATACGCTTTTTTTTGTGCAGAATTTTCAAATTGTTCCCCTTATTTTTCTAATAATTCGACTTTTCTCAAAATTAGATTTTTTTCTCAGTCAGACTTTTTTTCCTCATAATTTCACTTTTTTTTTAATATACATTTTTTGAGAATTCTGAATTTTTTCCACTTATTTGTCTCCGACTTTCGCTTTTTTTTATTATTTAACTTTTTTTTCAATACATAAATTTTTTCCCCTTATTTTTCTCATCATTTGGATTTTTTGCAGAATTTGAGTCTTATCTCATTATTTCACTTTTTTTCAATATATACATTTTTGCAGAATTCTCAATTTTTTGCCCTTGTGCAGAATTTGATATTTTCGCAGAATAAGATTTATTTCAATATATACATTTTTGCAGGAATTTCCATTTTTTTCTCCAAATTTGACTCATCTTTCAGATTTTCACAGTTTTTCAGAATTTACTACTATTTTCTCAGAAATGTTTTTTTTCAGAGTTTTGTCTCAGAATTTCACTTTTTTAAATATTTCACTTTTTCTTCAATCCATACATTCGTTCCCCTTTTTTTTCTCGGAATTTGATTTTTATTCGCAGGATACTTTTTTCCTCATAATTTCACTTTTTCTCAATATATACATTTTTTTCAGAGTTTAGTTTTTGTTCCCGTAATTTTTCTCATAATTTCAATTTTTTGTCAGAATTTGACTCATAAATTCTCCTTCAACCGTTATGCTGCATAATACTCTTCAAATGAGCTCAGTTCATCCTCCCTCTCTCTCTCTCTCTCTCTCATCCTCCCTCTCTCTCTCTCTCTCTCTCTCTCATCCTCCCTCTCTCTCTCTCCCTCTCTCTCTCATCCCCCTCTCTCTCATCCACCCTCTCTCTCTCTCTCTCTCTCTCTCTCTCTCTCTCATCCTCCCTCTCTCTCTCATCCTCTCTCTCTCTCTCATCCTCTCTCTCTCTCATCCTCTCTCTCTCTCTCTTTCTCTCTCATCCTCCCTCTCTCTCTCATCCTCTCTCTCTCTCTCTTTCTCTCTCATCCTCCCTCTCTCTCATCCTCTCCCTCTCATCCTCTCTCTCTCTTTCATCCTCCCTCTCTCTCTCATCCTCCCTCTCTCTCTCATCCTCTCCCTCTCATCCTCTCTCTCTCTTTCATCCTCCCTCTCTCTCTCATCCTCTCTCTCTCTCTCATCCTCTCTCTCTCTCTCTCTCTCTCTCTCTCTCTCTCTCTCTCTCTCTCTCTCTTTCATCCTCCCTCTCTCTCTCATCCTCTCTCTCTCTCTCATCCTCCCTCTCTCTCTCATCCTCTCTCTCTCATCCTCTCTCTCTCTCTCATCTCTCTCTCTCTCTCTCATCCACCCTCTCTCTCTCTCTCTCTCTCTTTCATCCTCTCTCTCCCATCCTCTCTCTCTCTCTCTTTCATCCCTCTCTCTCTCATCCTCCCTCTCTCTCTCATCCTCTCTCTCTCTCTCTTTCATCCTCTCTCTCTCTCATCCTCTCTCTCTCTCTCATCCTCTCTCTCTCATCCTCTCTCTCTCTCTCCTCTCTCTCTCTCTCTCTCTCCTCCTCTCTCTGACATCCACCCTCTCTCTCTTATCCTCCCTCTCTCTCTCATCCCCCTCTCTCTCATCCTCTCTCTCTCTCATCCTCCCTCTCTCTCTCATCCTCTCTCTCTCTCTCTTTCATCCTCTCTCTCTCTCATCCTCTCTCTCTCTCTCTCATCCACCCTCTCTCTCTCTCTCTCTTTCATCCTCCCTCTCTCTCTCTCTCTCTCTCATCCACCCTCTCTCTCTCTCTCTCTCTCTCTCATCCTCCCT
>NW_011365881.1:0-3003 GCF_000735185.1 Notothenia coriiceps | reverse complement strand
CCTACAAAGCCCTTAATGGGCAGGCGCCATCTTACCTTAAAGAACTCATTATACCCTACTGTCCTACTAGGGCATTGCGTTCCAAGAATGCAGGGTTGTTGGTTGTTCCTAGAGTCTCTAAAAGTACAATGGGATCCAGAGCCTTTTCTTATCAAGCTCCACTTTTGTGGAATCAGCTTCCAGTTTGTGTTCGGGCGGCAGACACCCTATCCGTTTTTAAGAGTGCGCTTAAGACCTTCCTTTTTGATAAAGCTTATAGTTAGGGCTGATTAGATTCAGCCCCTAGTTTTGCTGATATAGGCTTAGTTTGTCGGGGGACATCTTACTTCTTCCTTCTCTCTGTCTATACCTGTGTACTCTCATGTTCCGATTAACCCAGCTTCCCCAAATTTCTTTCTTTTTGGTGTCTATATACGCCGGGATCCGGAGTCATGGATGATCCTGCGGTCCTGTGTCATGGATTGCGAGTCCTGGATCTTGAGCCGTGGCTGTGGTCCTGGATCATAAGTCCTGGATGGATATACTCGTGGATTCATCTTCCTATTATACACACATGCATTTCCAAACATTTGGACTACCTATGTTGCAAATGTATTATCTTTTCAATTTACACACGGCATCTATTGCACGTCTGTCCGTCCTGGGAGAGGGATCCCTCCTCTGTTGCTCTCCCTGAGGTTTCTCCCATTTTTCCCTTTAAACTGTGGGTTTTCTCTGGAAGTTTTTCCTTGTACGATGTGAGGGTCTAAGGACAGAGGGTGTCGTATTGTCATACTGATATTCTGTACAAACTGTGAAGTCCACTGAGACAAATGTAACATTTGTGATATTGGGCTATATAAATAAAAATTGATTGATTGACATATCTGATATTCTAGTTACAAAAGGGGAAGACAGAGACACCATATTTTAGTGTTAGCAGTAGTCATATAAACGTATGCAAGGTGAACAGTCGAGCTAACTACAGAAGCTAAAACCCGGTTTTCCTCTCCATTGCATCCAACATAAACCCACACACAGTATATTATGTTCGACTGTCGAAGCAATTATTTGCGATTAATCGTTTGATTGATGTGGCAAACATGTTTCTGCTTACGACCAAATAATGGATCAATCAGGGACAGGAGAGAGATCATTTAGAAACACAGGAGAAGCCATAAATTATCTCTGATTGCCTACTACATGATTAATGCACCGGTATACATTGCCCCTAATGTGATTCATCAGTGTTTTATATGTAATTGATGTATATCAAGGGGGATAAATTAGATGGGTCAGCTCGCAATGAAATGCCCTCGGTGTGGTTGTGTGTGTCGGGTTATTGTTTGAATAGTGCATCTTTAATGGCAATAATCACATATTTGCAAGTGAGCTGTGTAGGTCATAAAAAGTTCAGAGGTGTTTTGAGATTGGTTTATGAGCGCATAATTATTAATATAACTCATTATGGTGGGTACTAAAAACACAAACTAAGCTGAAAGTTTCAAATGTAAGGCAATCATGTTTGTTATTACACCAATTACTCTGGAAAACATATTGTTAATTGAGTTAAACAATTCCATGTCTGCAATGTTGAGATATATATTGTTTCCATCTCACCAGCTCTCACCTGACATTATACATTGCTTTTCAATACTTGAATAACGATGATTTCACTGCAAATCAATGTCTATTAAAACACAAAAGGCAAATGCTGCCACAACTCTTCACCTTTGTACCGGATGCTGTATGACACAGACTTGCCATTCTGTTTTATACTATCTGTGCTATTTATCATCTGTTAAAAGCTATGTTGACTAAGAGATGTAAGCTTTTTAACAACCATTTTATATGGCTATTTGAAGCCTGATGATATACAACCTTTTTTCCAAAATATACCAGAAAATGGTTCTCCACATAATAGCCAATTCTGACAGTTTTATCTATCATCTGTCAATATAAGATATTGTTTTATAGAGAACAATAAAGCTCCATATGTCCTCGAAAGCTAGAGAAACTTAGTGGGTTGGCCCTTGTGTATCTTCAATCATTAATCTACAGTACATAACTTTTTGTCCATAGTCAGCAAAGACCTTGTGCCGCTCTACTCCCTCTCACTTGGTCTTGCCCCAACACTTGTATTTTATTTTCATGTGGTGTCTTTTTTGGAACAGCATTTAGCCTGAGGCTAAAGAGTGTGTGGGTTTTGTCTGTTGTCTGATTTGCCTGCTTTCTGTTTTTCTGCACCATGACATCTGTCTTATGCCCCTTTCACACCAATGCGGTTCCCGTTCTAGCTCCGTGCTTGCGCTCTACTGGTTCGGAACCGTTTTTTCTTTTCAGCCCCCGTTTTGTTCACACCGCCCAGAGCCTGACTGGTGCTGCGTCATGACGTCACAGTATACGTCGCTGATTTTCTCCCCAACGGCGCTCACAACAACAACAACAATTGGGGACTGCACCGGGTCGATGATCGTGTTGCTTTTAATCATACGAAGCCAGATTCAATTAAATAACTACTTCTCAACCCTTATACTTTTCTCCAGAGTGCCGTGGTTAATTGTTTAACAATCACAACGGTGTTATGAAAGTGTCTTTGGTATAAAATGGGTGATGTTAGACATAGCAACCGAGGCTAAATTGACTATCTTGACTACTTGTTACTATCCTATTGTGGCATAAGCCGTTTTCTACAGGCACATTTTACCGGCGTATTTTTCATTATGATTCTACTTGTGATAGTCATGACAACCTGTGCAGCCCATATATTGATTCCATCCGAGAGCCAGTGGTGGCGCCAGGGGGGCTGAAGCACCCCCAAGGATAGCCATAGCACCCCCTAAGCACCCTCAAGAAACGTATGTCTTTTTTTTTTTTATGTGTGAAATTCATAATTTGAAAAAGGATTGATTAGAAAATAATATGCTACAGCAGTGGCGGCTGGTGGAAAATATTTTAGGTGGGGCTGTGGAAATGCTGACCAAACAATACTAGGGGGGTCCAGGGGGATGCTCCCCTGGTACA
>NW_011365880.1:0-1872 GCF_000735185.1 Notothenia coriiceps | reverse complement strand
CCCTGGTAAGCGGGTGTATGTGTTATGCGGGTGCATGTTGTATGCGGGTGTATGTTGTATGCGGGTATATGTTGTATGTATGTATGCGGGTGCATGTTGTATGCGGGTGCGGGTGTATGTTGTATGTAT
This sequence comes from Notothenia coriiceps, assembly GCF_000735185.1. Lineage (NCBI taxonomy): Eukaryota > Metazoa > Chordata > Actinopteri > Perciformes > Nototheniidae > Notothenia > Notothenia coriiceps. Next base: position 1,743 of record NW_011365880.1, on the reverse strand, counting down.
GTATGCGGGTGCATGTTGTATGCGGGTGCGGGTGTATGTTGTATGTATGTATGCGGGTGCATTTTGTATGCGGGTGTATGTTGTATGTATGTATGTTGTATGTATGTATGCGGGTGTATGTTGTATGTATGTATGTTGTATGTATGTATGCGGGTGTATGTTGTAGGTATGTTATGTCTGAATGTTTAAAAAAATGACAATAAAAAGAGTATACAAAAACACATCTTACACATCAAGGTATTTCTGAAAAGTTTCCTTCTTTGGCCAAACGTAGGAGTTTTCACCAAAGCACAACGCAGAAATGAAGGTTTAAAATCTGCATAATCTGGTTTATTATATATACTATATATATACTACGACTATGTAGGTAGAGTAGGTAATTCACTTCAGAAACACTTTTTGTTATATTCCATGGAATGCTCTTAACATCCCGATAGCAATGAATATCTGAAATGCTTTGACAATAAATACATAAAGAAATGTCATCTGTTGAAACCGTGGCGCTGTAAAAAGCACGACCAATCATCTGAGCCGGTCCGGCTAAAGTAACTTGATGGCCTACCTGCCTGTCAGCCTTCAATCTGTGCACAAACTTATCTCGTGGCCTCATTGGTCATGTGCGCGTTCGTGTGTGTTGGAGGAGGGGCTCTGTGAGGAAGTCTGAAGGAAGAGGCAGATTTTTTTCGGCTGTGTATTTTCAAATTCTAGCGCACTCGAGCTGGTTTCTCCATTCTTACCTACCCCACCTTTAATGTAATGCATAGAGTAATGCTTCTTCTCAATAAAGATATTTGAAACGATCTGCATAATCTGTACATTTTCAGTTGGCCTTTTTCGTAGGCACCTCTGAGTCAAACCCACCTGTCCAAATCCTGCCATGGGTTCCTGGGAGCCTTCCTGCTGTCCATCTCTTCTCCCGTCCTGCATGGAATAGATGGTCCCATCCTGAACGCCTTCATCTTTCACCACCACGCCTTCTCCTCCCAGCACCTGACCAGGAGAAAGAAAAAGACCCCATTTCAATGCAAAGTAGTGAAGAGATAACGTTTGCCTTAGGAGCTTAAAAGGCAGAAGATCACAGCATATGGAGTTAGTTAGAGCTCCTTTTTAAAAGCCGGTGAACTGATAAGTTTAACGACCTACAGTGAATGAGCGGAAGTCCATAGAACATCAACAAGGCAATTACTGCAGAAGTTGAGGCGAGAGCTCCTCTTCAACTGTGCAAAGTGCAGGAACATCTCAGCGATATACGCCAATGCAGTCAATGTGTGGTGTGTGTGAGAAGAGGGAAAAAAGCTGCAAAAGGAAAAAGAAGCGAAAAAGCAAAGCAGCTCTGCGTGCCTGAAAGCTGTAACCATGGCAACCCTTCCCCTTATTCCCCCTACCTAAACTGGTTCCTGTTACAGCAGCTCCTACTCACCTTAATATATTTACTTTATTTAATGTACTTTTGTTCTTTAATATTTTTTTATGCATGCTTCTTTGTTAACATTAATCTGTCTTTTATTTATTTTTATTACTGCACATATTTTATTCCATTCTATTTCAATGTAAATACTGCTATATTTTATTTTACCATATTTTTTAATGTTATTATAGTTTTCTTAAAATAGTGTGTTTTTAATTTTTTGTTTTACTTGTATGTATGCACCATGACATGAAGTCAAATTCCTCGTACGTGTCAACCTACCTGGTAATAAACCTGTTTCTGATTCCCCTCTGTGTGACTAAAAAAGGTATTCT
>NW_011365879.1:8033-12043 GCF_000735185.1 Notothenia coriiceps | reverse complement strand
ACCTGGAAGACAGCTGATGGAAAAGGGGAGAGCATATATAGAGGGATTAACAGGTGCAATGATTAGGCTTGTGAATGGAGGGAAGTGATAGGTTAGCTGAGGAGTGGCGCTCCCTATCATTTAGTGAAGGGAGCGAGTATTGCCATGACGTGCTATACGAAGTGATAGGTCTTCCTGCCTGAACTTGCGCTGAGCTTCATTTGTTCGCTGTCTTGACATAAGTTTGATGAGAAGATTATAACACTCTCCATAAGAAAAGAGCAGGCCAGATCTAGTTCAAAATAAATACTGGAGACAGGCTTGGCTGCCTTACAAGCCCTTTTAAAGTGCCATACTTATTTAATTAATACTAATACCACTTTTTACTGAGCAGAATTCAACTATCATTACATTACTTTAAGCATGTGCTTTTATCAAAGACGACTTACATAAGTAATCAAACAATCCAATTATATTGGATAGCGATGAGCTAGTGTTTGTGTAGGGTATGCTATGAAATATAACAGCCATAGCCACAGTTATTACCTAATAATTGACAGAAAATCATATTGTGAGCTGTGCGTATTGGTCCTGCAAACATACAGTAGATGGTACAATATGTTTTTCCCAATTGTAAGCCAATGTTTTTACTACATTATGTTAAACAGATATTTTATTAATGAGCTTTTACTAATAGCATAAAAATAAGTTTTGCTAAAAAGAAATGACTTCATTTAAAAAGTAGTCTGCAGTATGGAGGTGGAGCAGAGGAGTCCTCTCCTAGGACCAAAAACGGAGAAAATAAGTCTCCTTCTGTTGCCTGTTCCTTTGCTTGGCAGCTCTCACGTCTCCCCCAAAGCACTGCACAGAGAGGGGATAAGAGGTAGAAGGTCTTTAGCTGTGGAAGGTTTTTTTCTATTTTGTTATGATGGATAGTGCAGACTGAGTGCCATGATGTTTGTCTCTGGGAGTGCTGTGTTGTGACCAGTGGGGTCGCTCATTGATTCCCAGCCATCTCAACTACACCACTAATAAGACACTTGGCATTTTCCCGAGTGCTACATTACTTCCATTGTGAGCTTCCTCTACCTCTATGTGTTATTGGAGAGGCTGGAAAATGTGTGTGTGCTTCTGTGTCTTGCTAATTCTAATTGTGTGTATCTGTATTCCATATGGGACTGTGTGTGATAGCATTGGCTTGAAGTGTGTGCACATACACACAGCATTGTCTATGAGTCTGTAGATACATAGGTGCAAATGTCAGGGAAAGATAGATGACATCATTGGAGGCTAGATGTGTGCATCACTGCTGGTAAGAAGGCAGGAGTCCTGAGAGGGACGGAGAAGTCCACTGCAAGTAGAGAGCTCGGATGAAAATATCACCTTAAAAGCAATTGGAGAGGTTTGATACCCTCAATGAGATCCCGAATGTTATCTCACCTGGAGGAGAAACGTTGCCGAAAATAGTCTGACGGCTAAGGTGGATTAGATATTGTTGATGTGATCAGCACAGACAGATGGAGTATTTATGCAGCGAGAAGTTTGAGAAACCAAGTTTATTTGACACAGCTTACTGCACTGTCTATTCATTCTTAACTTTGCTGCCAACTGTTGAGACGCTGCTGCACGTGAGAACAGTTGTGAAATCAAAGACACTAATAAATGAGGTATCATCATGTGTTTAATATGTTCTGAAGAGTTGCTAATTTTCACTCAGCGATATTCTCACTGTGTGATATTTGTCATGCAGCCTACTCACTGTATTAACAGTTTTTCTAGTGTACCATACAACATTTAGTTGAAGCTTCTAAGTGCTTCAATGTGATTGTCAAAAGAGCTGAGTGCTGCAATTATCTGTGATATCAACAAATGACAAAAGCGCAAGTACAACAGAACATTGATGGGCCTAATAGCCAGAACATTGGTAACATGCTTGAGTTTGCCTTCATTCACCTCCAAAACAAAAACATCTGTATCTACAAAGTCCACTTTCAACCAAATAGAGAAATATGAACATGAAAGAGATAAATAATAAACCTGGGCTTTGTCTCAAGGCCAGCAACCTCCATGGTAATACATTTGTCTGAGGTAAAACGATGACAAATAAAAGGCCTTTAAATGTTTCTATTTTCTCCACACAACGTGTCAAAAAGAATTGATGTCTTACTCTGCAGTGCCACAAATTATCCCCAGGGAGAAAAACCGCTCTCTGCAGACAGCTGAGTGTGGGGGATCCGGTCCCTCTTGAGAAATCATACTCAGACTGATAGCTTTGTGGGGAATTCAGAAAACCTGACTGCACCTTCTTCACACGATGGCCAGCTTCTCCCTTATTGCTGTAATGCAGACACCTTAGGGGATTATTCCTCCCTCGCTATCTTTGACATTTTTCACTTGTTTACTTTCAGAGGTCTCGATACCAACTCAGCATACCTACTTGGCCCCCAGTGCTTGTTACATACATTACACCTGGACTTAAAGGTCACCTATTATGCAAAATACACTTTTTGATGTCTTTAATACATAAATGTTTCCCTGGTGTGTCAGGAGACTCACAAAGTGTCAGAAAATACAAACCTCTCTGTAAGAGCCATTTAGGCACATTATTTTATGGTCATGAATTATGTTTTTGTGCGCGAATTGAATATTCTTTAATTTAACTTAAATTAGCTGAAATACTGTGAATTATTATTATTATACTGTTTTGTAACGTGTTATCTTGCTTATGGATAGCTCTAGTTTATGTTTTGTTATTTATAGAAAGCAATCTTAGGGGCGTGCTCGGGTATAAATGACGCTGCCAGCATGAAACAGCAGGAGGTCTAGAGAGCCAAGTTGGGAAAAGTTTTTGACCGTACAAATCCGTAAGACCGAGGGATCTTGTTTGTTTGTTTTTGTTTTAAATACTGTGCAAATGTTGCACGTCGGCAGTGGGCCGCCAGCTCATGTTGAACATCTAAATCAGGGGTCTCAGACTCAATTTACCTGGGGGCCGCTGGACGTAGAGTCTTGGCCGCTTCAAGTATTCCGCAAAACATTTATTAAAAAATACAACATTAACAGTTCTTCAACATCTTCTTAACATGAAATGTTCTTCACAACATAACTATGTGCAGTTGCTCTTTCTTGCCTACTCCTTGCTGGTAGAGACCTGGCAGCGCTTCCTCTCACACAGCTGAGCCACATTTGGTTTGAGGGAGGAAGCAGTTGAAACCCTCAGTATGGCTTGAAGATGTGCATCAGTAAGTCTGGACCTGTACTTTGACTTATTGAAGTTTATGGTGGAGAAGAGCTGTTCACACATATATGTGCTCCCAAAAAGGCACATGGTCCGCTTGAACATCCTGGAAATCGCAGGGAAGGAGGGGGGCAATTCTCTCATGAACTGTCCAAGCTTGTCTGCTTTCCCATTCACTTCCCTGAACTTGGCTTTGAGCTCAGAATTGCACTGCAGGTCGATGAGCTCCATTTGAAGCACACCAGGGGCATTTTCCACATCAAAGGAGAAGGGGTCTGCAAACATTTGGAAAGTGGCTCTGTGTGTCTTGAAGTCTGCAAACCGCTGATCGAATTCCTCCTGTAGCTTCACAATGGCATCAATATACTTCTCACCACTGAATGCTGTGCCCCTGTCCATCAGAGCCTTGCATGCTGGGAAATGGCAGAGGTTTTTCTGAGGGAGCTGGGCTTTCCATAACATCAGTTTTGTAGAGAATGCTCTGACATTGTCATATGCTGCACTAACAAGCTGGCCCTGGCCCTGCAACTTCTTATTCAGAGCATTCAGCTCCTGCGTGATGTCAACAAGAAAAGCTAATTCCATGAGCCATTTGGGATCACTCAGCTCGGGAACAGCCATCCCACCCTTCTCCAGCATGAATACTTTCATTTCTGTTCTCAACTCAAAAAACCTCTTCAGGACGTTTCCCCTGCTGAGCCAACGTACCTCTGTGAAGTAGAGCACATCCTCATATTCTGACTCAATTTCCTCCAAAAAAGCACGGAACTGGCGGTGCTTTAAGCCCCTGGAT
>NW_011365879.1:0-8002 GCF_000735185.1 Notothenia coriiceps | reverse complement strand
TAGGCCCAGGTTTTGTAGGATATCTATATTACCTAATAATTGACAGAAAATCATATTGTGAGCTGTGCCTATTGGTCCTGCAAACATACAGTAGATGGTACAATATGTTACCATCTACTGTATGTTTGCAGGACCAATAGGCACAGCTCACAATATGATTTTCTGTCAATTATTAGGTAATATAGATATCCTACAAAACCTGGGCCTAATTGCCAAACACCATTTCATTCACTTGTTATAAACTGTCATCATTATGTTTCATTTATATAATGTGACCCGATAATAAACATGTATTTCATACATCACGTCTCTCCTGATTGAACCCTATTACTCAAAATGGTGAACGTTTCCTGCAGGGCCTTATCCTTCTCCATACCCTCCAGTTCACAAAAAACCTCTTTAAAAGCATGTACATTTAAAGATACAAAAATAATCAGAATTTGAAGGTGGTTCCTGAGTCATTCTGGGAATTGAAATGAACTTAATTGTATGTGCTCTACACATATAGTGCAACAATGACCCCAGAATGACAAATGAAAGACTTGAGTTTGGATGTGGTCACAAACCACTCAAGGTTACATATTTCCATTTTACCCTTCCCATTTCTCTGTCTTTTTAATTATTAGGCAAGCTGCTGTGCACTTGTGAAAAGATACCGGGAAAACAAGGTTATTCCACATGAAAGGTGTGCATATTGCGTGGCAGCGGTGTAACAGACAGGGAAACAGCTGGTGGCTAATGGTGTTTTCCGAAGAAGAGCTGCTGTGGCTCTAACCATCTTCCATAATGCAATCTATTATTGTATCTCCAACACTTTGACAAGACCCGGCCTCATCATGACTTTCCAGATGTACCTTTGGTCACAACTCAACTTGGGCAGAAAATCAGCTCTAGAATACGAAAGTCTGGGTGCAATGTTAAAAAACATCACAAATGTACCTTACTTTTTTATAACAAACAAAAAAAGATTGCCAATATGTCATGTGCTAATGGAGCCTCGCGGCGGTGAAATGAGCGCATATATCCGCATAAGCGATGAGGCTTTCTCCGCAAGATGAGGCCCCCTCCGCGAGGTGAGGCCCCACTTATTCTGCGTGATCTGCGTGTAGGGAGGGGCGGCCCTGATACCAATTATGTCTTGATATCTTGTCGGGAAGTGCACTAAAATACTTTTTGAGCCATTTCGGCCATTTTTGACCAAACTCGCTTTGTTCAATTGAGCAATGAAAAATATTATTCAACTTTGTAGCGTCTTTTTTGCAAAGAGGGACAACTTTGAAAGCAATGGAATAACCTGATTTTTGTAATTTACGGTCATTTTTGGACACTTTTCCACCATTTGTGGCAATTTTGGAAATTGTTTACCCAATCAGTCTTACTTTGGAAAAACAATGACAAATATAACACACTGAGAATTAGCAACCCTTCAGAATATATTAAACACATGATACCTAATTTATTCATGTCTGAAAGTAAACAAGTGAAAAATGTCAAATATAGCAATGGAGGAATAATCCCCTAAGGTGTATTCCAGCAATAAGGGAGAAGCTGCGCCATCGTGGGAAGAAGGTGCAGTCAGGTTTTCTGAATTCCCCACAAAGCTATCAGTATGAGCACATTCCCCAGCTATTGTGACATGCTTGGTGTCAATGGATTCCCCTGTCCTTTTAGTTGCATAGGATATCAGGAATTCCACTGTATCTTAAGATTTTAGGTCTCAGAAAAAACCCAAACTTCAAAACGTTTTTAAGACATTTCTAAGACAGCTAGAGGGATGATTTTAACAGAGTGACAGGACTTGTCCAAATAATCGAAAAAAAAGTCAATGCCATCAGTGTGAAAACAGTGAAAAAAACACAGGTCTGGACCTGTCCAAAAACTTAAACAAATAACATGTCCAGACTTGTCACAAAAAGAAAGAAAAAATAGAGGTCTTGAATCGTCTATTTTTTTTTAACAAAACAGTTCCAGACCTGTCAAAAAAGTGAAAAAAATACAATAACGGTGCCATCTTTCTCAAAAAAGTGTAAAAAACGACATATTTGTCGAAAAGAGTTTAAAGAATGATCTGTCAAAACAGTGACAAAGAATGACAGTGGCAGCGATCTCAAAAGAGTGAAGAAAACGACAGGTCTGAACCTGTTTGAAAAGGTTAGGTTGTAAGTCTTACAATTCAGATAGAAAGATAAAATAATGAGATGAGATACCAGGTAAAAATATTGAGAGATTAAGTCCAAATATATATAGAAACACTACATCAAAATATTAAGAAATGTTTTCACTATTTTAAGATGCTAAGCCATTTTTTTGGGATAGTTTCTCATGGGACAGGATTGTGTTCAACCTCAGTGGCAGAAATGGTCCCTGAAGTTTCCGCAGGGGTTTGTAGCCTAGGATCTGTTGCCCTTTTCTCAACAACAGTCAAACAAATCAACAACATAACGCCTACATCAGAAGTAGGCCTTCTGTGGTAAGGAATTTAATACACCCCTACCTCCCCATGTGCTCCAACTGAACTAATTCTTCTTTAACGGTGCACACACACACTCTTCACATAACAATTTAGGTTGCTGATGCAATTATTGCTGTAGACCTCATGCAGATAAATGATGACAAGTGCTTCTGTATCCCGCTGTTACCTATAATAAATAGCCTCTAATTAATCGCTATTTTCCAACCTACCCATCCATCAACCTTTGATGTAAGTTATGTGTTAACATTGTTAAGAGAGCACACTGCCAGGAGTCATCAGATCAGATCATTATTGGCCCCTTTAGTTTAATCTGGTTTAACCACAGCTCGAAATGTTCTACTGAGATTGCATGTTGTTGGAAAGTTGGAAAAGTTTGGGGGTTTTTCACAATTCCTGTGGAGTGCAGATTTTTTCACACTTTTGTTTTTTCATGCTATGTTATTCCATTAAATGTGTATGCCAATATATGGATTAAAAATGTATAAACGTTTTTACTTCTAAGTTTTAGAGCTAATCAGCATCTAGTTTGTTTTCTATTTTACTTTGAACTTTTTGGTATTGGAAGAAGGTCTTCAAGGGTATAATATTTGTTTTAACTAACAAAAAACACTACAGGAAAAAAACCTAATTATACAGGAGTAGGACTGACTGGTTCCAACATTGCCAGCAGCATGATACACAAACATTTAACAAGATTTTCAATTCTGCATTACTTTACCACGGTGCAAATGTAAAAAATAACACATAACAATTTTAAAGTAAACCAAATAACACATTTTAGAGCCATAAAATATGAACATTAAGGGAACAGTTAAATAACTTGTACAGCCAGATGTTCCAGAATATCCCAAAGTTTTAGGTAATTTAAAACTGATTCAAGCATGGGGGTAGCATTCTTAAATGCCCCTTTACAAAATTAATTCCTGGATAATGAATAGACTGAATATATTTTGACTCGTAATTGGGACTTGGATATTGTAGTGTTAATACTGGGAGTGTCCATCTTGAGCATCACAATTAAGTTGAAATGATATATTGGCTTTGCTGCTTAACTTGGACTAAAGTGGTTTGAGAAGTCACCTTCATTGAGGAAAAAGAACATATGTTATTCTTCACACGGCCGCTTAAACTGTCAATGTTCTTGATTAACTTCTTAGTAATCCAAACATAATTGAGAACACATTTGGTCTCACACCACCATGACATTTATTTTGGATCCACCATAATTATATTGACAGTTGGTTTGCACCAAGGCTCTCCTGCTTCCTGTTTCCTCTTCGTGTTATTTGTAGACTTCCTGTTAAAAAAGATGAACAGTGGGTGTTTCTCAATGTCGAGTAAAGCTGCTCCAGAGCCACTATTTCAAGGATACTACGTCATCGAGTGCCGAAAGGAGGACTGTTCCAATTTCCAGGATACTTGGAATTCTACCGAGGCCGGCCTACTTCGTTGCGGGAAATGTTGAGGCTGCGCCTGCACATGTGGGGTGTTTCTCAATGTCGAGTACGCTTGCTTGGTAGCACATGTCTTCCGAGTCACTTGCTTCAGAAGCGAGGCAAGAATACTTCCTGGCATTTGGAAAACGAAGAGTGGAACAGGCGAGCAAGTGTGCAGCTGTGCAGGTGTGCGTCATATGAGAGGCCCCGCCTTACATTTTCCGCCACAGATCTGGGGAAAATGGTCCGTGCACAAAGCATTGTGGGGATTTTAAGACAGCGGAGTCTACACATGTGCAAATTTCTCCAAACGAAGTACGCCGGGCTCGGTAGAATTCCAAGTATACTGGACATTGGAACAGTCCTTTGGCGGCACTCGATGACGTAGTATGCTTGAAATAGTGGCTCTGGAGCAGCTTTACTCGACATTGAGAAACACCCCCAGTGTCTTGTGTACATCCTGATAGATGATACTGTCACTTTGGCAAAGCCGAGAGAAAAAACAATTTAAAACCTAAAATACCCCAGACTTATTGCAGTCTGTCACATGGGCTGTAAATGAGAGCAAATAAGCTTAAGGACAGTGTCTGATGAAACGTCAACAAATGGAAACTGGTTCTTCTTGGCCAGGGTGACAGGACCATAGAGTAAACTTTTGTTTGACTTTGTAGTTACTGCATAAACTGGCATGCTGTGTAGAATCCTCAACCAACCAGTTAAATGTACACAACAGCACAGACGTTTATCAGTCACACTAATTTCTTAGGCATTTCAGTCGACGACAAATTAAATTGGAGAAACATGTTTATTTTCATTTGTAAACAAACTGTGAAGATCAACAGCACCATCTGAAGCTTTAAAAAGGTCTCTTGTTAATTAACTTTATATTATTGGAGTTGTTAAGGGACCAACATACATCTCTAATCTTCGTAAACTTTATTTGCTGCAAAGATTGTTTGTATAATTGATTACTTTTTCAAATTCTAATTAGAGCTTTGCTCGACTATTCAGAGAACTGAACATTCTCTTGAGTATAAGAAAAATATTCCTCAAGTATGTTCTTATATTTTTCTACCATTTACAACATCTTCAAATTGAATTCCTAAATTAATTCATACAATACTTGAGAATTATTTATATGACTCCTATCATCTTTTTTTATTTGTTCTGTTGGAATTTCAAAATGATATTAGATCTTTTTTCTTTTTTGTAATTGTTGATTTTTCTCCTTGCAGTCTGTTGAATGACCTCTCCAACCACATTTCTTCTTTAATCTCCATTATTCTGGATTCAATGCAGTCCTTACTGTGTGCAAGCAAATATTTAATCGAGCTAACTAAAGAGGATATGCATCCATAAATACACTATACCTTTCTGGCTTTAACACAAAATCTGAATAATTAGTATAAAAACATAAAAACAGGGTTGAGAGAACAAATATTTAGTTTTCTCTGCAGTCTGTTTGAAGCAGCGTGGCTGCAGATTGCAAGATGACCGGAGCTCAAGATGAAAGATTAAAAACATTGAATTTAAATGCAGGGGATTTGTGTTTTGTTCAACATATAAAGCACTCTCACTGTTGTAGATCTTTGAAAAGGCAAGCCAGCCTTGAAATCCTCAAAATACAAATAAAAATGTAAGCACACAGCAAAAGAGTTTTCAAGCTATGCAGCATTTTTATTACGTGTATTTTGAATATTGTTATATAATGATAATGTAACTTGACCTTTGTTTTAGTTGTAGCCCACACATTTTTTATTTTTTATCATGTTGTACTCATGTGTTTTGTGGCACCACATGCCCTTTTTAATTCTCTGTTCCTGAGTGCATTACATCCTGTGCTCCAGAGACTGTTTCTCAGCAAACAGCCACACAACACACAATTATGGCAGTAAATGGACGACTTCATAATTAGCTTGAATTACTGAGTGAAAAAGTAAACGGCTAAAATAAGTTTTAGGGTTATTACACTCACTTACACATTTAACATCAACCATGCTGGAGGTGCATTATAGTTCAATATGTGAGGCTAGCTTTGTAATTATTTTCAAAATTACAGGGCTGGTAGGCCGCGCCACAATTATTTTGTAAATCACACGCAACAGTAATTATAGCACTATTTTTGCTGTTTATTGTTGCATAAAATTGTATCTGACATGTTGAATGGATGTTTCTTTAAGGAAGTCTTAGTTATATTACTTTGCATTTAGCTGACGCTTTTATCCAAAGCAATGTACAGTAAGTTCAATAAACTATAAAGATTCAAACAAAGAACAAGAAAAGTGCTGCCATATTCCCTTCCACCAGCAAGGGCACTGTGAGTGCTGGTGCCTAAATTAAACTCTGAAGTGCTACTTATTTTTAATTGTATTAAAGGTCAAGGTACAAGCTTAAGAGTTGGGTCTTTTCGACGGAAGATGTGCAGACTCTCCGCTGTCCTGATATCGGTGGGAAGCTTGTTCTACCATTTTGGAGCAAGGATTGCAAACAGGCCGTTTTTTGTTGAGAGGAACCTGGTCCCACTCGCATTCTATGGTTATTTTCAGGTTTCATATTTGTACTGTGACATTACATGCTTTAATGTTCAAAAAGGTCTTTATTTTTCTCATACTGCCTGTGCTGCAGCACCTCTTTTCACCCTCTGTCTGAAACCAGAGCCCAGGCCGCTCGGATTGTTGGCTGGCAGGCTCTGTTGTGATTGGTCAACCGCTTAGAGATGTCCAGCCCTTAAGCCTATCACGTACAATGTATTTGAGTGCTAGACAATAGATGCGTGATGGTTACGTAGTGATGAACACCCTCTGACGTGAACTTTTGAATGTTAGCCTTTGCAGGCCATTAACATGCACAAAAGCCTACAATACATAATACAATAAAGGAAAGGGAAAACTCCAAAAAGCAAAAACGGCCCCCTTAAACCATAAAATAAATTATCCCTGCAGATTTTTCTTACATTTTCAAAGCTTTGTGTTCCTGTTGTCATCATTGAGTGGAATCATATAAAACAAATATCACAAAGATCTTAACAAGAAGCTCAATATGTAAGGGGCTTACATTTATTACATGGAGTGTTGAGTCTTACTTTTCTACTACACTGTCGAACAGAGTTGATCTTTGGCACAATATGACTCACACCCAAGAACATATGAGGACACTGTCTGTCTGCACTGAGGATTTGCTGAGGGAGCAACTCACTCTTCTTAAAAACAAGAATGTCAGGGAAAAGTAAGAGGTTTCAAAAAGGTTGTCTTTCTTTCTTTCTCCCACTGACAGTCATTTGTGCAGCAACACAAAGCGGCTGATTGTTCTGCTATTAAGGCCCCACAATAGAGGTAGAAGACATATGGGCTGTTGTTTCATGATAGCCCAAATAGGTCTACTTTCTTCTTCTGACAGCGATAACAGCAGCAATACAGTTCAGTTCTTAACCTGTTAAGCACTGAGCCTGTTTTTCAGGTCTCAGCCTCGAAAATGACATTCCCAGAACAAATGACCATATCTTCCCTTCTAAAAGGGTTAAATTAATAATCTTTGTTCTAAAAGTAATGATAAACCTGTGAGTTGGATGTAGAAAAGTCAGAACGTGGATCATAAATATATCAACAATTAAACAACATCTTCATTTTCTCTTCACACAATACGTCTCCTTTCAGTATCAACACTAATTCGGCTGACTTTTACATTTGATCTAATTCGTAGATAGGTTATATTTACACCATAACGGTGCACAGCTGATATAAAAGGACTTGTAGTTTTTAAAGATATTACTGACTTTCTTTGAATATAAGAATGTAAATACTGAGTCTGAAATAGTATAGCAATATGCAGTAAAATTGCACCGCCTAGTGGTTAAAGCACATTATTGAATTATTGTTTTTATGTGTTATTTGATTAAAAAAATATTAAGAGTACATACTTTCATAGGGGGAAAGTAGAAGGTCTTTGATAGAAATATAGAAAATCAAGAAGATATAAGTGATTTCTACAATAAAACACCATATATATATGTATATATGTATATGTATAATATATATGTGTATATATTAATGCCGCGCATTAATATATTCCCACATGACAGCTCATTGTTACTTTG
>NW_011365878.1:45722-58711 GCF_000735185.1 Notothenia coriiceps | reverse complement strand
AACCGCCCGACAGAGAAACAGCGCACGAACCTGGGAGTCGTGGGAGAGCGAGCAGGAGCAGACTCCCGGCTTAGAAGACTCGCGGGCTTCAGGAGTGAAGCGGAACTTGACAGCGGGTTGAAATCGAAGTCACAGTGGGCACACAGTGGTAATCACACTTGCCGAACATAAGAAGCCATTGCGGACCGTATTGGTAGCCGGTAGTATCAGGGAGGTGAGCCACGAAGAGGGCGTGAGGACTTCCACGCGCGTTACTAGACGAGTCGAGCCTATTACATCGAGACAGTGGAGCAGAGTTAATACGTCGAAAGAAGTCCCGTTGTCATTACCAATACATGTTCCACTGTAGGACCCGGACGGAAAAGGTTATATCACGAGGGGATTTGAGACTCTTGAAAGAGCCGGGAACAGCGAAGCACAGAAGACTTATAGTCCGGTTTGACATAACAGCTCATCGCCGCGATTCGAGTGGTTATCCGCAGTCGTAACTCCGAACGGCAGAACGTCGGGAGTCAAGGAGCCAGTCAGAGGTCCGCCACACGAGCTTCCTACGAGGACAGTTAGGGTGAGCACAGTACGTCGTGTCGTAGGAGAGAAGGGCGTCTCGAGTATGGAGAAGACGAAAGGGCAACTTGCACCCGGTGAACCGAGAAGGAGGCACCAGATAAGGCGGTACCGAAAACCGCAACATCCGAAGTCATCGAATCGACCAGGGAACATCGCATCGGCAAATCGAAGGGAGCCAAGGGGGCACGATTTGATCGAATTGTGACCGATTCGATCGAATGAGGATAGCGATGGCATTCGACTGTCCGGTTAGAAGAGCGGACCTATACGCGTTCGCACCGAAGCTTGACATCTTTATTAGTGACGCCTAGACCCGGGGTTATTTCGGACATCCGATCTAATCTGAATATTATTTTTATTATTTTAAGTTATTGGCAAGAAGTTTCGTGCGCTTCCACAGGCGAAGATAGGTCGAGACGTGCGTTAATACCACATTTTATTTCCGGATAGATGGGTTGCAACCTTTTATATTTGGTCAGTTCGCTCTAATCAAAACTATCGACTTTCCTCTGCGCATAACACACTTTTCTTACATTCTACAACAAATGTACGAATATTAATGACTAGGTGCCAGTTCAAAAGTCAAAACCGGGCCCGGTCAAGAGGACAAACAGGATCTTCCTAGAAGAGTCCGTCCCGGAGTTATTTATCTCTTACTCGCCGTCTATACAGGTAATAAATGTACGTCGGTATTTGGCACATGAATGTTACGGCAATACACTACTCGAAAGGTTTCTCTTTTATGCGTTACGTGTGAGCTATTTCAATAATAAAATAAAAAATTTTTTTTGCAAAAAGTCTAAAGTGTAGTGTATTTGTCGGTTTTAGGCGATTTGTACGTAACGCCGTTTGGATAGCGTTAGTAGCTCGACGTCCTGGAACGGATGCAGAACAAGGCCAATCAATCTGAGCCTATCATAAGAACAATATGTGTGAATGGAATTGTAAATGTTAAAATGTAAACCCGTAATTTCATGAAAAAGCACTCGGAGATGTTACAAAAATTAGATCATTAATACCCAACATCAACTTCTCAAACATTTAATAATCGCAACCGCCGTTAGCCGTGTTACCGTGCAGGTCATTTAAAGGTGTTTGGGTGTGTCGGTTACGCTTTTAGCTAAATGTATGTATTACATCGGAAACAAGACGACTTTTTCTCCACAAGCTGGTCCGACCCGTTGTTCTTTAGCCGCTTTAGCTCACACTGATAATTTTTTATTTCATTAATATATAATTATTAACTGTTATTGTCTGCTGCAGCCCCATCGGCCCGCCTCGCAAGCAGTATACGCAGATAATAGTTGCGAATACCCTCCAGATACTTACAGAACCCTGCGGACGAGGCAACTTTTGACTGAAAGACTTCACCATGGAGACAATGCATTATCTCACTGCCCCATCCCCGGGACTGGTAGCGGCAGTTATACACTCGCCCAACTCACTCACCGACGCGCTATCTAGCTATTCAACTGAATAGCAATGCTATTGTACTTTTTACCTGAGCTATATGAAAAGACTCGAGCTTTAAGCCGCGCAAATGTATTTCACACTTGGGCTCGCGACCCGAGCGGTCTGCGCCGACACTCCCCGCCCGAACTGTGTGTCCGCGTCCGAGTCCTTGTTAGGCGCACGGTCGCACGTCCGCGCATCGTCGGTTTAATTATCTATAGTCGCTGTTCGCGCTCTGGTTGCACACTGACCGCCCTTAAATTTCACTTTGCCTTAACCAATCGTTTTCGGATTAGATTGTGTAGAGCTAAGAGGCCACACCGTCATAAACCTAAGTTTGGTTTTCTAGTTCTCCGAGTTGGATGCCTGAACTTTACTGTCGGCCCACCACACAGCGTAACAAATTTTTTCCATCGCTGTTTATCGTCCGTATGGGCGGTAAAATTTCGGTGGATTTTTTGTTGTTTGGGTGGGTAAGCAAAAGGGTCCGACCCCGTTTCGTGCGTCGACCTTCTACCTCTCCGGGGGGCGGTCTTGTTACGTTTGTACAACCACAAGAACAGCTTTTGAAGTCTTTATTGTCTAAACCTATACCCGGACAACTCCGTAGACCCAGAAACGCTCGTCTCACCTGACATGTGAACTGAAACAAAATTTCTCCAAAAAAACGAACACTCTATTACACACGAGGTATAAGATAATAATGTATGTGTAATATATAACGTCTATCTCTCCGAGACAAAGGTCGGACTGAGATAATGCTAATAACAAAACCAACACCAACTAAATTTAATAAATAATATTAATTAATTAACAAATAAATAATATATACGATTAAATATATAAAA
Organism: Notothenia coriiceps; assembly: GCF_000735185.1. Taxonomy (NCBI): domain Eukaryota; kingdom Metazoa; phylum Chordata; class Actinopteri; order Perciformes; family Nototheniidae; genus Notothenia; species Notothenia coriiceps. The sequence continues at coordinate 55,844 of NW_011365878.1, read as the reverse complement.
TTATAATAAAGTGGTAAAGTAACGTTACACTTACAGTTGATTTTTTCAATACAAACTTTCCTAATGAACTTAATATTATAATATATACTAGGTAATACAGATTTTCCAGCATTTTGCACGCACTGTTATAATAGCAAATGAGCCGTTTATTAAAGGTCTTTTTAAATAGCAAGTTGTTTTAATAATAGCACTGTCGGGATCCTATCTCTTGCACAACCGTGTGGTGTGTGTGTGTGTGTGTGTGTGTGTGTGTGTGTGTGTGTGTGTGTGTGTGTGTGTGGTGTGATGTCGTGTGTGTGTGTGTGTGTCGTGTGGTGGTGTGTGTGGTGTGTGTGTGTGTTGTGTGTGTGGTGGTGTGTTTGTGTGTGTGTGTGTGTGTGGTGTGGTGTGTGTGTGTCGTGTGTGTCGTGTGTGTGTGTGTGCCTCGGTCTAACCGGCCTCTCTTGCGAGAGGGCTCCACACCAATTTAAATGCGGGCAGAGCTACACCTGTTACGAGCAATGGGTTTTCACAGGTCCTAAGCCTCAAAACCCAATTTTCAACAACCAAAATAAAACCGACAAGACACAAGGGACACGCGTACAAAAGGAGGAAACACAGAACAGACTAGGGAAGAGAGGACACACACGGAAGGACAACAATCAAAGGGACCACACAGACTAACAGAGTGAACACAAGTGGGACAACCGGGAACACAAAAGAGGGAGGAAATGGTCGACAAAGAACCAGGGCACTTAATCGGGCGAGAGACATAAGATCAGAAAGGGACACATGGGGACAGCGCAAGTAAACGCAAACAAGAAAGCGAGGTGCAGTGCGAGGGTCAACAGGGACTTCAAAGAATAGGACCTTAGAAATAGCACGAGGGGGACTCAACCATTACACTATTCAACACAAAGAACAAAGGAAAACAGTAGCCCGAAAACAATGTTATTTTCGAGTGAAAAACATAGGAATTTTGGGCGATAAGGAAATTATGACGTAAACCCAGGGACTAGGAATAAGGTGGCGTGGCATTGTCTTGCTTGACTCGGTGAAATACCCCTGAGTCAGTAACTACTAACTGGTTTAACTACGTTAAAAACTAACCTGACAACTAGACGCTAAAGGGAAGTTACATGAGTACGGCTCACTTCACCTTTTGAGCAGTTCTCCCTGTTTCTCGATATGAGATGTCTTTCCGTTCGTTTACCTCACCGCTGTACGTAACCAACTCCTCGAGCAACGGACTTACCGAGTCCTCATATAAAAAGAGGCATTCGGGAGCTCGCGGGTTTACGAGAGAAAACACTGGTGAAAAACCCCGCTAGGGCAGGGGCGGACCGCAAACCTCCTAGGTGGACCTTCGCGGTAGGAGGTCTCTCGGATTTTTATTTTTTACGTTCTTAGTTCCTTTCGGTCTGAGTCATGTGACCCCGATGGCGACGGAGAACGCGTCGGCGCATGTTGGCGATGCAGAGAGAAAGGCCATTGAAAAGATGACTGCAGAAAGAAAGTCTGGTGTAGGTTTTGTAAAAGCAAAGTGCACACAGACAAAGCGTGCACAAAGAAGGACCGCGATGCGCGAACATGCCAGGTGGTACCGGAGAAGCTGCGGGAGGAGATGACTACACCCTCAAAGTGCGAGCTGAAGAGACCAGCCTACAGAGACAACAGACCCACAGAAAAGGATTGATCGTGGACACGGGAGCGTCGTCCCACATCATCAACGATAAGAACAAATTCAAGATTTTTGACAGCACCTTCAAGCCGGAGAGACACAGCATGGAATTGGCAGACGGGAGGCGTACTGTTGGGTTTAGAATTCCAGAAAAGACAGACAACTTCAAAGTTGAACTATTTATTGTAAAGAGAGCAAAAGACATATATTACTTGGCCAAGGACTCATCACGTCTTTGGGAATCACAGGCAGCAAAGCTGTAATCTGTAACCACCAAATCCGTCAAGAGCCTCGAACCTCGTGCGATAATACATTTTATTACACAGGGCGTTGCCCGTACATTTTTTGATTGGTCAAGACTAGCTGAAGAGATACAATAGTTTAGACTTGGTTCTCTTTGGTTGGTGTGCAGACTCAGATAGAGTCTCTTGGCAACACGATCCTCCAATCAGCATTCGGCTGGCCTGTGGAAGTCCCTTCCTACTCTGGCACCATCATACGTAATTTGTTTTGATGAAGCTTCTACAGAAAAGTGTAATCTTGGTTATACCGATTCCCAGTTAAGCGTGGGCGTGGAGCTAACCCAGGCGGCCAAGGCCATAGCCTCAATAACTCAACTGTTTCTACAGGGCCTGCATCTGGCTTCTGCTACTTTCTATTGCAAGCTAAACTTTCTTCTGACTATTCCCCTCGTTGGTATCTAACCCATCAGAACCTGGGATTAGTGATTGTGTCTATTTATTCTATAGTCATAGCAATCTCATGAGCACACTAAGCATATAATGTAATAATAAGAATCAGTCTTGTAATGTTATTTAAAACTATACTCCACATAAGCAAAGAGCAAATCACGTATCATGCAGCTTTAATGCTAACGAACGTACAGGAATGCATCCATTCAGGCCAATTGGAAGCATTTGAAATGGAAATTGCCAACAGGTTTACCATCTAAGTCTATCTGTTCAACAACTTCAAATACATTTGACCTAAAATACATTTATTTAGAATCGTATTTGTGTTAATTCTGAAAACAACTTCATAAAAAAACATGTATAATATTTGGTTTCCGACTGTGAGTCTTTCCTTGGGAAGAGTAACCCCTCAATCCTTCCAGGTCTGACTAACGAGGGATTACCTCACATGGATCCAGTTCAGCCATCTTGAATATTCCAATTTGTTGTAACCTTATCAGCGGCTGGATTTGTGCCTTGGCTTCAGGTTAGCTTTTGCAATCTCACTGTTTGCATAGTCCGATGTTCCTCCGTCACAACAACCCGTCGATCATAACTGATGTCACTTAAACTTTGATGGACGCTTGATAAGACACTAATGAGTGTTAAAACATGACATGAAATTAACCCGCACTTCATTATGCTTGGTTTAATGAAAGGAGCTTCAGGTTTGGAGAAGGTCCCCGCACACAGGGAGTCGGGGGAGAGTAACTCTGCAACCTAATTAAAAGTTTCAACTTGGAGGCCTGCTGGTTGCCAATGACTTCAGATGATGCTGCTGGGCTTACTGTTGATCTCAAGCTGTTCGAGCAATTAATTAAAAAAAAAACAATGTGGCGAACCAAATCGGTTACAGATTGCAATTAATGCACACTGGGTTTGGGGGGGGGGGGGGGGCAGCCTTCTTAGCTACCCAGGGTCAGCCTATAGGAAAGCCAGCCCTTTTATTTGTTTGTCATCCGTTTTCATAAGCTGTTTTTAACAACAAACCAAGCGATAAGCAATCATGAACACGAGAAATGAAAAAATAAAAGCTGCGCCTCTTGGGAAAAGCCTTACTGTTGCTATGACAACCTACCCGTTGCACACTAAAACGAGGGGGAGGGGGGGGGTTATTTTGAAGGGCAGTCTTGCGTTTATATTCAACCCACCGTCCCTTTATTCCTGAGTTGATCAAAGGTGTGACAGGTGGATAAAGCGTGGCGGGAAAAAGACAGACAGAAAAGGGGGGAAATTGGAAGGGAAAGAGATGTGAAGCTTTAGAGGATGAACTGCTGAGTGCTAAATCACAGCTGGCTAATTTAACAGCCGCTATATTTACTCTTAGATCTCGTCCCTGTGACCTCCTTGAAACAGACGTCTGACTTTGTGCAGTGACAGGGATCCAGGGGGCGTTTGAGGTGATGCAGTCTGAGATGTAGTCACGTCACCGACTGACTTCCTCCCCTGTGCCTCCTCTAAACCTTACGTAGGCAGGAGAAGTGGGTTACATGCAGGAAACAAAGCTCCTGTGGGATGACAAAGGGAAAAAACAACAGCGGCGCATCAAAAGCACAAGAGAGGGAAGTTGAGACATGAAAGACATGGTGTCAGTCGGCTTCCTCTAGACTCCACATCTGAGTGAGGAGGAGGAGGAGGAGGAGGAGGAGGAGGGTGGTTTGTTCACAAAGAAGTTACACAAGGGCAAAGTGATGGAGCGTTAAAGGGAAAGGTGCATTATTTGTTGTCACGATACTACACGTTGTGCACATGTGCTGCCACTTCCATTAGGAGGAAAGGGCTGCAGATTCAGAAACAATGCAAATATAAAAAGACAAATGTGCCAAAACACATGCAAATGAAGGTTTTGGGCCATTATTGCACGTTTGTACCACACTGTACTGTAAAAGTATTTTATACATTTCTATGTGTGACAATCTAGAATTTTCACTGAGCAATTATTGCCGAAAAAAGACGAGATGGACATGTAGCTCCAAGGCTGGATGATTTATTTTAATGAGAGTAAGTCTACTAAAACTAATCTGACGAGCAGAAGTAATATATTCAGCGGCATATCAAGGTTATTCTAACAGTACATCGAGCTTTGGACCATGGATGCTCATGGTTAGCCATTAGCTGGTTATCCACATGTCGGCTGTAGGTTAATTGACAGTCTATAGGTTACTTTAATATGTAAACACATTTGAGACAAACAGACGGACATATGTGTACTTACTTTGCACCCCTGCTGATGAGTTGTTTCCTGACTAATGCCCTCTGAAACATATTTTCTGTAGCTGTTTACATCTTGTGTGTCGACTCTAACTCAACAGAAAATGCTGAATCTCCAGCACCACTTAAAAGTCCCCTATTACACTGTTTTTCATCAATATATTATAGCTCTCAGATATATACAGAACATGTCTCTGAAGTGTTTGGCTCCAAACACCAAACAGATCATTGCAGCATCCCATAATCCCCTCTGTTATATCTCTCACAGGCTCCGCCCTCTACTGGACTCTATGGGTACTACCTGACCCTGCGAGCATTCTCCCACTGAGACTTCTATAGACGTCGCCGGCCTTGGGCGGGCCTACCTGAATGCGGCGCATCACACCGTATAAAAGGAGGCCTCGCCTCCTGACTATCATCCTTTTCTCTTCAGCAGCGGAAGTGATTCCACGGAGCTTTAAAAGACGAGAGAAAAAAAAGAGAGTAATGGAGTCAGTTCTTGACCACAGGACCTGCCCGAAATGTCCGAACCTGATCGCGGGGGCGGATCCACACCCTTCTGCTTCTTATGTATGGGGCCTGACCACGCCGTGAGCGGTATGGGCCCGGCGCCGGCATGTTCAGCCGGCCAGATGCTTCCTTGGCTCACGCGTGAGCATCGTGGGCGGCATTTCCTGTCGGGAGAGGCCCCGGACCTCGAACGTCGTCGAGATGGGTGATTCAGGAGACGAAGAGGTGCCGTTCCGGTTCTCCCTTCCGTGGGTCCGTGGTCCGACTCTCAGGTCCGCGCGGATGGATTTCCCAGCAGTGATGACCCTGGCGGTGGAAAAGCGTAAGCCTACCGCTCCACCCGCCGCTGCCACCGAGGCCTGTAAGCAGTCTGAGANCACGATGCGAATATTTGCATTGCTCTAATCCAGTGGTTCTCAAACTTTTTCTGTCATTCCCCACTTTGAACAGGTGGGCCTTTTCAAGCCCCACCTGTCCCTCAGGACAGGTGGGGCTTGAAAAGGCCCACCTGTTCAAAGTGGGGAATGACAGAAAAAGTTTGAGAACCACTGGATTAGAGCAATGCAAATATTCGCATCGTGTCCGATCTGAACGCAGCATAATGCAGTTCAGAGACCAGACCACTGCTCTGACGCTTTTGAAGCAACTTCAAGATTTTAAAAGTATCAGGGCTTCAAAGGCCAAGGTGGCCGTAGGACGTACAATTATTATCGTGAAATTCCTACCCTGATGTAGGCGCTGACTCCAAACAACAGGCGACGGCATCAGTAACAGAGATAAGTCCATTGTCCTCTTAGTTAATAAAGAACTACGTCATTAATTAACTTTCATTTAATTAACTTTCATTTAATTAAATATCGTTCCACTGCCTCTGTCGAGAGCTTCTGTCGGTCATTTATCTTTTGTGCGTAATTGTGTGGAGTCTATTTTTATATAACACTACACGAGGGATTCTTATTATTACATGATATGCTTATTGTGCTCATGAGATTGCTATGACTATAAAATAAATAGACACAATCTCTAATCCCATGTTCTGATGGGTTGGATACCAACAAAGGGAATAGTCAGAAGAAAGTTTTCAGCTTGCGATACTAAAGTAGCAAGGTCAGGTGCAGACACTGGAAGAATACAAAGAGTTATTCATAAACAGGACATCACTCCGGCCTTGAGCTTTGGGTGAGCTCCGCTCCCACACACAGCTAGGAAGCAGCATTATGAAGACTCCACTTTTTCTGTAGAGACTTCATCAAAACAAATTACGTATGATGGTGCCAGAGTAGGGAGGGACTTCCACGGGCCGGCCAAATGCTGATTGGAGGATCGTTTTGCCAAGAGACTATCTGAGTCTGTGCACCAACCAAAGAGAACCAAGTCCAAACCATGGTATCTCTTCAGCTAGTCTTGACCAATCATAAATGTACGGGCAACGGATTTGGTGGTTACAGATTACAAAGACGTGATGAGTCCTTGGCCAAGTAATATATCTTTTGCTCTCTTTACAATAAATAGTTAAACTTAGAAGTTGTCTGTCTTTTCTGGAATTCTGAACCCGACACTTACAGCGTGATTTTGGCCACAGTAAAAACATAGGGGTAAAACAGCGAGTTTTGTTTCTATGATTACGTCCACTGTTGGTGCCACATACAGCTTTCATCTGATTGGTTGCACGTCAAAAAGTAAATGGCAACGTCAGCACAGAGCTGTTTTACCGCTAGTCATGTGAATGCACCTTTGAGTGAATCAGTCTTGTGTCTTGAGACATTAGCGAGAGTTAAAGAGGAACGCCCTACATGTTTTACAAGTCAGCCTTAGTGTTTGCTATATTTAAGGAACACATAGGTGGTGGTTTTGAGCTAAGCAGCTATCTCTGTGGTTGAATTAATGCGTAAGCTCTGAAGAAAATGCACTTCTTCGACTGGCAACTTGAAGATGGCTCTGAAAGAAGTAAATTGTACATATGCCCATCATGCCACATATTTACATCGTGAAATACGAGTGGTAATGGTCACTATAGCACATTTTCCCCATTCATGGCGAGTGTAGGGGTGAAATTGGATATAACTCACCATGAATAATATATATACGCTTATAGTTATGCATAATTAAGTGCATGGTTGCTTTGACTCACAGGTGGGTAATATCACAGGTCACTAACAGGTCACCCAGGCCTGCCGTGCACTTCCTGTTTGTGTGTATCTGTTTTCCAATTTTTTTGATTATCCAAGATGGCGATGACCAGATTCCCCTATTTACAGTTTCACAAAAGGTCTTCAGAAACCTACGGGGGAATTAACAGAAAGCATTCCCATGTTTTACACAGGCTATGGTTTGAGTTCACACTTGGTCGCTCACAGTTCGAATCGATGTCAACAGGGTGTAAGTCTGACGTTCCCTTGAAAGAAGAAACAAGAAAAACCTTCACAAAAACTTAAAATATTAATTATGTCTCAATAAAAGATAAGGTTAAATATGACTCAGTTCCATTTGAAACAACAACAACAACAACAGTGATAACCAGAGTGCAGCTAGCTAGCCACGATTAGCATGAAACAGAGAGTGTATCAATGGTCACTGATGGTGTCTGTTTCATCGAGGGACTGAGAGACACATTTCCATCGTGATGGCAGCTTGTTGTTCTATGTTAGAGAAACAATATCACACTACCAGTTTGAGTACATACACACACATCTAGGTCGTTTCCACAGCAACCAATGCAGAAGGGTACAAGAAGCCAGAAAACACTAATCTGACGCATATCGAGCTACACGACAGTCCTATACATCAGATCTGTGATACAGGATCTCGTCTGAAATAATCCACAAGTGAGAGGAGGCTCTCCGATGAACACTCAGAAGCACAGAGGTGTGATCATTCTGCAATAAAAAAAAGAAACTGATGATGTTGGCAATGGTCTGGAGACCACACATAACAGGGAGGCTATGTGGGGAGTGTGCAGTTTGAAAGACGAGGGTGTAAAGCAGACAGAAGGGGTCTAATGAAAGTTGTGCTGTTGAGTTGCATTGTGGGAAATAAAGGATGCTGCATTTTGGAAACTAAAAGTCAGGATATCTTTTTCCCCTCGGTGATTCCTTATTGGTCTTTGTTATCTGTCCCTTTAGGAAGATGAGGAAGCTGGGTCACCTTTTAAATGTGGACAACATTAACGAGGAAGGTTTGTCAAACAGTAAAAAAACTTCTCCTATAGCACAACAACAAATGCTCTTGGGGGATTTTGGAAAGGTCTGGAAGGTACGGAAGAGTATTAGGGAAACAAGTTTTGCATTTTTTTTTTTAGATCGGACAGAAACTTTTTTTTCTATTCTGTGAATAAAGTCAGATTTCTTAGAATAAAATGTCATACCGAAGTCCATAGGAACCAAAGGGACTTGGCTAGGGAACCTGAAGGGAACCAGTTGAAGTCCCCGAAAGACCAAGTGCTACAAGGTGTCCCTGAGCAAGGCACCGTTCCCTACACTGCTCTTAACACCAGGATGGGTCAAATGCATTATGTAGATTTCCCCTCTGTGGGACTATTAAGGGTATATCAAATACCAGTGGTGAACCGTCAGGGCCTTCAAGGTATTCAGAGAATACCCTGGAACACTCAGATAAAACAAACAAAACATCGATTTAATTATATAAATAAAATGTATATAAAAATGAATAAATGAGAATGGTATCTGTGTTGTTGATCTGTAATATTACAATGTTACGTTGATTTGTTTGTCCTTCTCGGACCATGCACCACGCATTTCAGTGGTTTTGTGTTAGAAAAGAAAGCAACCAATCAGATCTTGTTCTGGGTCTCTGGGTAGAATATCCTTCAACCAAGGTATTCTGCATCCTTGATAGAATGACCTGGCCGTTGCACTGAATGAGAGCGTACCTTTGGACTGACAGTTTGATCAACCAATCAGATATTGATTTGTAGCCAATGGGCGTATTCTTTCAGAGCGCGGCGGCGGAGGGTGTGTGTGTGTCTACAGAAGGTCCAGTTGTGATAGACACGGTTCGCCACCGTCAAATACAACAATAATTCTGACTTTTTTCTCATAATTCTGAGTTAAATCTAAGAATCCTGGGATTAAAGTCCTAATTCTGCAAAAACATCCAGAATTCCAATTTTTTTTAAATATTATTTTTAAAAAGTTGGAATTCTGACTTTAATTTCAGAAATCTTACTTTGATCTACAAAAATTCAAAACAGTACGAAATCTGACTTTCCTCTCAGAGCTTAGAGCAAATATTGTACTTTTGGTCAGATCTAAAAAAAAAAAATCACATGTGGCCTATTTCGTAGTAAGGGGAATCAAACCGAAAACATTTAAAAAACGCACTTTTGTTTGCAGAAATAGGTGGTTTGAAGTATGTGAGTGAACTACTCCTGTGCTGATCTGCATTAACAAGTCTTTTTCAGCTTCCTTTTCTTACAGGATTATCTGCGTAAAGTCCTGGGAATTGGTAAAAGAACTCTATCCATGGATATACGTTTTTAATTTGGGTTTAAAATGAGGAAGAAGACCATAATCCTGGCTTCATGTTCGCACATTAAAGCTTGCAAAGCAATCCTTACTCTTCTGCATGTTTTGAATTTCCAAATGCGTCCTCTTTCCCTCAGCCTCCTTCACTCTTCCTCTCCTCTCCCTCTTACAGCTGTGATTTGGGTAAAGGCTTCAATAAAATCCAGTTTATTTTTAGTGCACTGACCTATTTTCATTATTCAGAGGTCAGCTAAAACACCTGGTCTGCTTCGTTCTGGTAGCAGCTGACCCTCTCTCCCTCTGTAGACGCTTCACCGGGGGATCATTTATTGACTTGTATTTAATTAGTCTGCAGTATTTAAAAAGAGCATCTGTGCTGCAGTCTGTAGCTGACCTCAGGACACCGCCAGAGTTGCCAAAATGAATTAGTCCATGTGTGTGTGCGTGTGTGTGTGTGTGTGTGTGTGTGTGTGTGTGTGTGTGTGTGTGTGTGTGTGTGTGTGTGTGTGTGTGTGTGTGTGTGTGC
>NW_011365878.1:21754-45680 GCF_000735185.1 Notothenia coriiceps | reverse complement strand
TGGACCATTATTTAGACAAAGACTAAGAGTAAGACTTTGTATTTCCCTCTCGGGCACTCGTTTTCTTCTTTCGGATCTGAGCATAACCTCAGACTGTTTAAGCCGATAGAATTGTTTGCTGAATCGAAGCGACGACGACGGCGAGGACCAATAGGTCGGTGTAGGAGGATTAGGACAGACCCGGTATTGGACGCCTCGTTGGTCCATTGGGCCTCGAAGTGACTAGAGTCTCGACCGGGCCGGCCCTAACCATCGTCGGGGGAACCTTTGTTCCTTCCGGCTCCTAAGGGTTAGGACCCGGACCTTCGGCTCCTGCTGTAGGGTCTCTTGGAGATCACCCATACCTACATTGTCTGGACCTGCATACAAGGTGTCGCCCCTTTTCCCTTCGACGACGTAGGCCTCAAAGATGTCGATTATCCGTCACATTTACAGTTATGACAAATACCAGAACTTCGTTTCGTCTTTCCTTTTACTCGGGAGACAGAGTGAAATTGACGGGAGAGAGACCCGGAAGGGGTCAAACCGAGTAGGAGGTTTTTTGTGAGGCGGCAGTTCTTTAAGGGAAGAAAAATCCCTTCAAGCGTTTACAGAAAAATGAAGAATGTAAAATCGAGGTGACGGGTTATAAAGAAAAAATCAAAAATTAGGGGGTTTCTTCAACCTTTCCCCCGGAACCCGCTTATAGGTTTTCTTTTCTATATGTGTCAATAAAATCTGCCTTACCATTTATTTGTCTTGAAAAGACTCGTACGGTTTTTAATGAAATGTACCACTTTTACAGCTCGTAAAAATACCTTTGTCGGCGAGTTCTTCTCGTAACTTCGTGCTAAGTCTGGTTTTTAAACTTCCTAAATAAACTACTAACTTTTTAGTTCTTATTGGTTCGTTAAATAAACAGGACCTAATAAGATTCACTACCAAATTATATTTATTATTCTATAAACAATACGGGCGAAAATGTCCCACGAGTTTCTTTCGAAAATGTCTAATACTCCTTTACTTTTTCACAATTCAATTACAATGGCTTACCCTGGGGTTCATGTATCCGGATGTAAGGTACTGTTAATCTTTGTGCGGGTGTTCGGAGCTTCAATCAAACCCCGGTTTGTATAATAAGTATATGTATGACTTTGGTATGTCACATGTACATGATGGTGGACTGTTGGAAATCCAAATGACGATTAAGATAAGGGAGGACTCAGACGTGGATACATTAGAGAAATATGGTGTTAACACATTTCTCGACTCTCCTCTCTTTTCGCTGTGAAAACGGATCGAAAATCTAGCCATCCAGGCCTCAAAAACTGGATCGGGACTTTTCAGGTTGTACAGTACACAGGAACCCACGGCTGGGTCATAAACCGAGGGCCTTTAACCGGTTGCAACCCCCTAACCTCAATAGGAACTCGTCACCCCGAGTGAAGGGTATCGGTCGGGAGAGTTACCCCTTAAAACTGTACACCCCAGTTTACAAACTGCCCAGTGTTTCTGCCTTTCAAGATATGTCATATTTACTTCACCAAGCGCAACTTACCCAATTAAATTCATCCGCTGGCTTCAAATCGGTGTCCCGGATGGTCTGTTTGTTTCCTAAACCGGGTAACCTAAAGGGCCATGTCAACCGTCTTTTATCGAGACACCCTTAAGTGTGTAAATTACTATTGAATTTGTGCCAAAACAACTTCGAGTCCAATAGAGGGTGTATAATTGTTGAATGACTAACGGCTTCAATGTACGTTTGGGTTCTTTCTTATTTTCGATTTGCAATCCGATACTTTTTCGGATGGACAGTACAGGCGGTACAACGGTGTATGGGCCCGGAATGCTTTGCGCCCGTTAGGAAAGCCGCCTAATGCAAACTCAGCTTATAATCAGTGACAGGTGTTTGGTTGACACAAAAAAAATACCGTACATGTTAACCTATAAAGAAGGCTCACCTCATAAAGACTGTATACAATACAGATCCTGTTTTTGTACTTTAAAATAAGTCGGGAAATAAATGGTTGCCTAGGAATTAAAGTCGAGACTTATTCATTTATATTTTACCGTAAATAAAATATTCCGCCGAAAGGTTACGTTGAGTCCCAGCGGCAGTTGGGTCCAATTTTTGTCAAAAAAATGTTTGTACAATTTCGTTATCATTTGTTTTGTTGTCAATTTTTGTATTGATGATTTTTTTTATGTCGGGACGGTCGGTGTCCAGCGGTATTATTTGGACGGACTTGTCACCAACTCCATCAACCTTTCACCACTATTCACAGGTAAGGTTTATGGTCCCCCCTCACCTCAAGGTCTCCACCTCCCCCGTCCTCGGCGGAACTTCCGAAGGACTGGGGGTACCACTCTCTGGCCGACCCCTTTGAAACTCTCACGCCTCCTCCCGTATATCTCTGGCCCACCCCTTACAAACTGTACCCTTCCAGTCCTGGCCATAACCCCCCGCTCCAATACTTACCGAAAAACTTATAACTTTCTCCTAAAAAACATAGGGTTTACGCCACAAAATTACTCCTTTCGGTCACCTTCCAACCCATCATGTCCCCCACTACAACACAAGGGGATTGTTGTTTGTTGTTAAGGCCTTTGGTCCTAAATTCTGGCTCCTTTCCTTCCCTCTCCGATCTGGAAGTAATGGACCAAAGTCCTTGGTAAGGGGACCGTGGTGAGTGCGTCAGGTAAATGATACGGAGAGTTACCCGACTTGGGTCACCCTCAGTACTTTGTCTTTATTTTTTTTTGTATAATAAGGTTTAGGTTTTTTACGGGGGCCTAAATAAATGGGGTCGCTTCGGGACATCGGTACGGGACCAGTAGTGAAGAAACAGAACCAGAATGAAAGCCGGTTCACAAAAGAAGGAGGTGGAATTTGACTTGGTGTCGTGGTGCATACATAAAAGTCAAACAAAAATTAAAAACACAGATAGAGAACTATTTGAAGACCACTATAATAACATTAAAAAATATAAAAAATAATAATAATATAGCAGTATTTACATGGAATAAAATATGTGCAGTAATAAAAAAGTATATATTGTTAGTAACCGTAAACTCAGGCTAGCCTCATTTACATAAAAAACATTTTGAATAGGACATTTCATGCCTTGAAGCTACATCAACTGAAAAGTGAATATCCAGGTTTAGTTCATTGTCATCTGCATAGAAACAAGGAAGTGTTCATATCATGACATCCATGAACTACATATGGCTACAGACTGTATCTTAATGGGTTTCTAAATTAGTTGTCCCTTTCCTGTAGTGTCTGATATACGTTGTTGTGAATGTAAATGGTCTACCAAGACTAACATCTCAAAGTTCCCTCCAGAGGAAGTTTCTCTCCCACTCTCTTTACTGTTTACTGAGTTTTTATGATTTACTAAACTGACAATCTTTATGATTTGTTTTACTTTAAATGACTTTTTAATTTATTTTTAAGATTAATTTTTGACACTACTAACCCTAACCCTTAACTGAGGGTGTTTCTCAATGCCGAGGAAGGATGCTCCAAAGCCACTATTTCAAGCATACTACGTCATCGAGTGCCGCCGAAGGACTGTTCCAATGTCCAGCATACTTGGAATTCTACTGAGCCCGGCGTACTTCGTAGCGAGAAATTTCGAGGCTGCACATGTGTAGACTCCGCGGTCTTAAAATCCCCACAATGCTTTGCACACGGACCAATTTCCCCAAATCTGTGGCGGAAAATGTAAGGCGGGGCCTCTCATATGACGCACACCTGCACACTTGCTCGCTTGTTCCACTCTTCGTTTTCCGAATGCCAGGAAGTACTCTTGCCTCGCTTCTGAAGGAAGTGACTCGGAAGACATGTGCTACCAAGCAAGCGTACTCGAGATTGAGAAACACCCTGTCACTTTCATAACTTTTTTTATGTTTTATATATTACTTGTATTTAATTCTATAATATGCTTCTTAGTTAGCATTAAGTTGTCTTTGGCTCTTTTCTGCTGTAACAAATGTAAATGTCCCCTCTGTGGGACGAATAGAGGTATTCTGATTCTGATTCTTTTCCCTCTCTGAAACAAGTACACAATAAAACAGGAAGTGCAATGTCAGAGAGCGCGTGACGAGACATAACATAATCCTTAAATCTAAACATGGACATGTAAACTAAACATGAAACATTTACTATTCACCTGATAACTAACAAACTAAACATGACATGAGTAAACAAGAACTGAACAAAAAATGAACACACTTGGCGTGATGTGCTTATTCGAGTGTGTAATGTATGAAAACAATTCAACTTCTCACTTTCTTTGCCATTTCTTGGGGGGAAATATGACCATCAGTGCAAGCTTAAAGTCTCTCAACCAAGAAGAGAGAGTCCTCTGAGCTGAGCTGACCTCTGGATCAATATCTGGATACCTCTGCCACCAGAGAGCAAACACACCCAATGGCTGTTCTCTGTGCTAATCTTATCTCTACTATGCACACACCGGGTGCTATCGGTAATAAATCCCCATCAGCAGAGAAGAGACTCTGTGGTGAGGAGGAACAATGCAGCATAATAATGTTTTCCACAGCCCGGAGCAGGGAAATTACCTGCTGCTGTCATTAGAGCTTCTTTTAGCCGGCCGCTCTCACTGCCAATGCCGTCATTTACATATTTTACATGAGATTGAGATGGCAAAACGCTCCGGCCCAGCTGCTCCAGAGTCTGTAATGGTGCTGATGGAGTGAATTAGCCGGCTAAATCTGGTCCAGGTCCTGTAATGAGGAAGCTGAGACGAAATAAGTTGTGGCTGATTGTTGGCTGGGGCTGTTGTGGAGCAGTTGGCGCTTCTCTTATCAGCTATAAAAGACAAAATAGCTCTGTTTCCACCAACACCCCCCTCCCCCCCCCCTCTGGCTTGGTGTAGCTGTCCTTACGTGTATGCTGTAAAAGTGAGCACACTCTGTCACCGTAGCAACTCAAGTGTGTGTTATGTAAATGAGGAGAGAGCTGAGCGGTCGTTTCTTTCTCTGGGTTTCATGTAACATGGACACACTGACTATCTTCCAGCCTGAGGACTTACATTGGGGTGCACACACTAAGTAACAAGGATGTGATGGAGGAAAGATACACCTAATTCAAATGACATGCCAAGTTGAATCTAAAGTGTCAGCATTGCTTACTAGATTCTTTACAAGGTGCATTTATAGTCAGCATGATAAGCTACGGCAAGCTGAACGTGTCAGATCCGACTTAAAACTTAAGGGCTGCTTTTGCTCGATGTTCAATCCCTTTATTTATTTTACTTTTACCGACTGACAATAAATTCAATTAATCAAACAGAGAAAATGCAGATAAAGTTGCTCAACATGAAACATGTCAGTAAATGTCCCGCTCCCTTTCATTGGTCATAAAAACAGTGAGTAACTAAACTACTAAACGTCATCACGCCAAACATTAGCTGCCTTTAGCTTAGCGGCGGTGATGTGAAGTTATGCAACCATGGCTAATTAAGCAATGGCTCACGACAGGCCGTGGTATATCACAGCTAAGGGGCGTGGTCTCCCTTACATGTTTCCATCTTAAGCTTTGTTAGTTAGTTAGTTTCGTAACGGACGTAATGTAACAGTTGTAACGGTTGTAGCTTTGCTCAGACGCGGAGGGATACTGACTTGTTGTGAAAAGTAACTACAATTCTACCCGTGATACACGCTCATTATATCACGGCTAAGAACCAATCAGATTGCTTGATTTGACTTGTCCGTTTTATAAGTTCCTTTTTAGCCTAACGTAGAGAGAGATCCCTTGTGATCCCTGGTCTGCCTACAAAAATACTTCATTACAGAGAGTGAGAAGACGGCTAGGCCAGGGGAGGTACATCTTCTAAGGCATATAATATAATTTCAACAAGTTTAATGCATGTTTATATAGTTTGATGATGTAGAACATTTAAGCAATAGCTCACGACAGGCCGTGGTATATGCTCATTATATCACAGCTAAGGGGCGTGGTTCGGCCCGACGTGAAGCGGAAAGAAAGAAAAAAAAAGAAAAAAAAGAAAATCCAACATTTTGATTTTTTTTTAAACAAAACAATTTTCATGTTTAAATCCACTCCTCCATAGTAAGACCCCCCCGGAGGTCGAAGTTAATCTTAAATGTTTCCATTTTATGCTTTGTAAGTTTGTTTCGTAACGGAAGAAATTTAAATATATTTATAAAACTGACAAGTCAAATCAAGCAATCTGATTGGTCGATAGTGTTTTTGCGGACCTCTTTGATTACAGATTTGAAAACATCGTTGCTTGCTTTAAAAGTAGCAAAATTCATTATGTTAAGATATCCCCGCCCTAATGCCAAAGGAACTGCACACTGAATATGTTTTGCCGTTTGATGTCTATGTCTGGACCGCTGCGTAAAAAGGAGGCTTTCTGCCCAGCTTCTGCCCCGTTACTTCTCCGCTGCTTTCTTGTTCCAGTATGAAAACATCCCAACGGTATACTGTTTTTCTCAGACGCGGAGGGATACTGACTTGTGGTGAAAAGTAACTTACAATTCTACCCGTGGTATACGCTCAGTGGTTGCAACCCAGTCTCACGGCATTTCGTGTTCACCAACACGATTTTACCCTTTTTTTCGTGTTGCACAGCACGATTTTAAAAGCAATGTATTTCTGTTGGTAGTCTCACGGCATTACGTGTTATAGGAAGACCGGAAGCTGTGTGGTTCATAAAAATATGTTCTTACTCAATATCACGGCTAAGAACCAATCAGATTGCTTGATTTGACTTGTCCGTTTTATAATACCCGTTTTATACCTAAAGATGAGCTTGTGTTTCTTGTTTCCTCTCATTATTTGCACAATCCCAACTGGCCATCTTAGTCTGCACACAAACACGGACTACATTCACTTTGTTTTTTTGGACTGGACCACAACAAAGAAGAGGCCAGCACTCCCAAAGTCTGTCGCTGAGTCACTGAGAGACTGCCTGCACAGCATGAGTAGTAAAGCTTTCAGTATTAGCTTCAAATAAGCCAAACCATTATAAGTGCTGGTGCATTAGTTTCCAGTTCTCCAGCTACTCCACTTACTGGCATTTTGTGCTACTGTTTGGAGTGGCTTTCTAAAATAGTGCTGGGTGAAAGCCTTAGATGATCAATGACTTAAAGTCCAAGTTACACCACCTCTTTTACACTTCTTAAGTACTTTTGCCAAGAAATGGAACATGAACACAATCAGATTCAGTCCGTTTTGACACACAGCTAGACTGTGGGATTCATCACATGAACATACATGTCATTTAGCTGATGCCTTTATCCAAAGCGACTCACAAAAAGTGTAATAAACCAAAAAGACACAAACAGAACAACAAGAAAAATGTAAATATGTTTGCTTCAAAATCAGCCAAACCGCAGCTCCTACTCATTTTCTACTGTTAGCATTTAATGGCTAGGACCGTTAGCATTTGCTTTTTCAAATATGACTTGATGAAAGCCTTGTGATCATCTCTGACTTAAAGTCCAAGTTTTACCCACAATATATATACAGACCACACTGATGGACAGACATCCTAATGAGATTAAATCTGACGAGCGGCTGAGAAGCTATTCAGAAGACTCGGCTGCAATTTGCATGTTGCAAGATCAGGAGCCATGGAGACAAGACGGAAATAGATGCAGGCGCTTAGGAATCAGTAAAAACATTACGAGAGCTGTGAAACACAAAGCTAGATGCAGCCTTAAACGTGACGTAACATGCTTTGTTACGCAAGAACAATGTATAGTGAGGATCCACTGTACTCTGTAGTGTGCCTGAAGCACAACCCCCCCCCCCTTTCCCTTCCTCCATGGTTAAACTACTCGTATATTCAGGGCATAGTGGGTCTGCTGCCTTTGACTGTGTAGGAGCTGAATTAGTGTGAGCTGATGTACTGTGGCAGTGCTGTGAAGGCTTGAGCGGAGAAAAAAGAGCAAAGGAGGAAGGAAGAAGGAAGTGGAAAGAGTAAAGAGAGAGGAGGGGGAGTAACAGTGGGAGAAGTTAATGGATGGAGGATATTACAAGGAGGAGATAATGAGAGGGAGGGGTAGCTTAATAAGGGATAGAGACTGGGTAGCAATGCTAACGGGTTATGTGGAGCACAGGCTCGATTACAGAGGGGAATTAGGGACATCTTAATCCCTGTGGCCTTTTAAGTAATTACTGTGTGATGGAGAATGGTGAGACCTTTCTACTGTCAGCAGAAATGGAAATAACTTCCACTGCAGTACAGTTATATGAGTGTGAGTGTGTGAGTGTGTGTGTTTCCCTTTTTAGATGTGTATAGTAGACTTTGGAGGGAACATTTGAGCAGGCTGAGGGCGTATGTTTCCCTTCACTTCTTCTATAGGTGTTTGTTCAGGGAGGGTTTTAAAATATCTGTGGAGAACATAGTGTGTTACCTCCTGTGTGTGTGTGTGTGTGTGTGTGTGTGTGTGTGTGTGTGTGTGTGTGTGTGTGTGGATCAGAAGACAGCAGGAGGTCTGGACAGTGTTTTCAGCCCTGCTTTGATCTACCTGCGCTGCGGATACACCGTTATAACCTGGCTGCTTGCCGTTAGTCTGCTGCAGTATAAACACATTCACATTGTTATGTTGAGCAAGAGATAGATAACCACAAGCATACTTTGTCCTGTACTCCGATAGCATATGAGAATACCTCAAACAAAGCCTGACACGTGTATAGCCAGGTTTAGTGGAATGTCATCTGCATAGAAAAAGTCAAGAGTTCATACAATGAAAGAGGAGAGGACTCTTTAAAGTAGAGACACTACATACTGATATACACCTGAACATCAGCAGGAGAGGACTCTTTAAAGTAGAGACACTACATACTGATATACACCAAAACATCAGCAGGAGAGGACTCTTTAAAGTATCTACCCATAATGAGTCTCAATCTGATTAATTATTATATTATATTAGATAGCACTGCTGAACACACTGAAACTGCATTAAGGTTAATATCATACTGTGTACAGTTTTGCTTGAAAATTGAATCGCTCTGCAACACCTAAAGGAAACAACTGCCTGCATACACGCTGCTCCTTAATGATTTCTTTTTTACAAAGCCTCTCTGCAATCTTCTTGATTCTTTCAAAAGGGTCTCCAGTGTTTGTTGTTTCTCCTCAGCCTGAGTTACCTGAATAAATAGTATTTCCTTGAGGATGTATTTTCATTGTTTGCACATGTTTTGTGCGGATTACATTAATAAATTATTCCTATTGGCACAGGGATTTTGGTGCATTTGCAGTGGCATGGTTACTGTAATTGTCCTCGGTCCTCTTCCACTATCTGTGTGTCCTTGGAGCAGAGTCAGGGCCCCGCCCTCGGTGAAATATCGCGCCATAGAGGACAGCAAAACACAAGAGACTCTAGCACTGAGCTGAAAGGAACAAGTGCCCATAAATAATGTAAATAACATTAAAAAAGAGTCTAATTTTTGCTGACGTTTATGGTGTGTTTCAGCGGAGAGTTCGGTGTTTGGAGGCCGCTGCACTCGTTGTGTTGTTGTACATGTTGTAAAAACACCAGTGATGTTTTCCATGAGGCTAGTGGTTAATTTTCCAGTACGACTAATCCCGTAACATAGTATTATTTCATAGTTCAGCGAGTAGTGTCTTAATTCACAGCTTTGATATAAAGCAGAAACAACTTTTCTACTTATATAAGCACAGGGGCACATTGCTCAGAAAGTACGGCAGAAACTAATGCAAGTCACTGTTCTGTCCTGAAAATATATGATATAAAGAATGTGCCACCGGTCGTCAATCAAAGAGTGACTTTGGAGAGCTACTGCCAATGCCAGAATTTGAAAGTGTCACTCACCTTGTCAAAAAGGAGATGGCCCGTCATCCCACCAGCACTGACTGACAGTACTCCCAACTTTGACGGGAAGGAGATCCAGTTTGTTAGAGTTATGAGCAGGCTAACGTCACCCTGAGGCCGCCATCGAACCCCAGCGGTTTGACATAACGTTTAAAACTATGCTGGGCAATTGACCGAAATGGTATGAATAAGTGTGTGTGGAATATATTACCCTAAATTCCAGGTGCATATCAGTATTTTGTGTCTCTACTGGGACATGTCTCCATGCTTTAATGTTCTCTTTATTGTCCTCATACTGCCTGTGCTGCAGCACCTCTTTTCACCCTCTGTCTGAAACCAGAGCCCAGTCTGCTCTGATTGGTTAGCTGGGCGGCTCTGATGGGATTGGTCAACCGCTTAGAGATGTCCCGCCCCTTAGCCTATCACGTACAATGTATTGGAGCGCTGGCAAATTGAAGGGCCAGTATCATTATGTTCCGGAAGTAAACAAAGGGGTCGTTTCAGGTGGGAGAGAAACTCCATCTTTAGTAGCATTAGTATTCGTTTATTTGTCCCCGAGGGGAAAATGGGTTGCAGCACAAGGCATTTAAAAAGATAAACATACGTCACTGACAACAACATAGACACAGATTAAAAAGAACAGACATAAAAAAAACAGATATCGGCAGACATGACAATTTGAGAGAGGGGGGGGGCAGTGCCAGGCCAGCTGGGTAAACAGTGCGTCCTAGCCATCATTGATTCAGGAGTTTGATGGCTTGTGGGACGAAAGACAGCCTAGGTCTGTTCTTTTTAAACAGAGGGGCACGATGTCTCCGCCCGGATGGCAACAGTTCAAAATAAGAGGCAAGACGGTGCCTCAGGTCACTCACAATACTGTGTGCCATTTTTAAAACTCTGTCCTTGTATAAGCTTTCTAGACTAGGACATTACATTCCTGACACTTTACTGGACAATGTTACGGCCCTCCTGACTGACTTAGTCTGTGCCTCAGTGGCGTTGCCGAACCAGCATATGATGCCGAAGGAGAGCACACTTTCAATAAAAGCAAGATAAAACATCTTAACCATTCTGTTGCCGACGTTAAAAGACAATCATTTACGTAAAAAGAACATTCTTTGTTGAGACTTAGCGTTTACTTCTCAGACCAAACTCTGAGCTTGTGGTCAAGCACGACACCAAGATACTTGTACTCAGTGACTCATTGTATCAGCCAGAACGGTCTCAATAACACTTAAATATCCCACATGTTTTCCAAATGGACCAAAACAAAATTACTCTTTCTCAGCAAAGGTACCACTGAGCAATTTGTATTTTAACATAGGAAGCTGGAAAATAACGGTCTGCCATATGAAAACGTGTGTCTCCTATCTAAACAAATCACATAGTTGGACTTACTAGTCTCCATACAGACTAAAGCCAATGTAGACTAGAGGGCGTGCATGTAAACATCTCTCACCAGCAAAATACCTCGTAGTAATATGTCCATTTACGCTTTCATTACTATACGATACAGTATTTTATTTATCCGTTATTAGTATTACATTTCGGGCGATATAGATAATAATATGTAAATTTATATTTGATGCAACTTTGGTTACATTCCATGACTTTTCCAAAACTTTGGAAATTTCTTTTTTTTTTCATTTAACTTTTCAGGGCCTGGAATTTTTGCATTTGAATCTTCCATGACTTTTCCAGGTTGTTTTAATGACGGTAGGGACCCTGTTGTATAGGACTCCCTATCTAAAAAGGGTTTGGGGGATGGTGCTATTCTAAAATCATTTCCATCTCCTTTGTTTTTTGAGGTATTTAGAACGCAGGTTTGACTTCTCACACCAGTTAATAAAAGAAATCAAGGGACAGGCCCATGCTCCCTCTTCCTCATCAAGAGGAAATCAGGGCCGTAAAGACCTGCAACTTAATAAAGTGCCCTGTGAGAAATTGGATACAGTAAAAATAAGGGAAATCTGCAAAAAGACAATAGGGCCCTTTAAAACGTGAAAGATGAGAAAATGAAGTACAAACGCTCGCTTCTGGTGCGGGAGGGGAAAAGGAAAGCATGGGGGGGAGGAGTGAGGCTCGTGACCACGTACTGTACCTTCAGGTGTGAGTCCCTGGCAGGAAACCGGTGGGGTCTCTTCATTTTCTGTAAGTAGAAAGATGAGTCTCTTGTAATAATTCATAATCCATTAAATTCTCCTCCACTGCTACTATTTCTATGTGTATGTGCTCTTCTCTCCTTTGTGTATATGCTCCCAGGCAGGTGTTTAAATCAAACATAAATATATGGGGGCTCGATGCGCGAGCTAGTCAGGCATCAACTCGAGCACTCCAATGACTTTAACCGTGATCGCCAACCTCTTCTCCCTCTTCAACCAACCAAACACATTTCTTAAACATGCCGCTCTATTTAAGTCTTCCTGCCTGCTGCCTTGCCTATGCTGCCCACTGCGTGTGCTCACTTGCTATCGCTACGTTACATGATCCTGCTGCTGTGTTGTCACGTTGTGCTGACTCGCCTGCCTCCACTCAGCCCAGGCTTCCACTGCTTCACCCAGCTTCCAGCCCGCAACGCTGTCCCGGCACACCGCGAATCCCCCACCGGCGGTGCACCACCACCGCTCTCAACCAACGGCTCCCAACCAAGCCCGTCGCCCAGCCCGGCATTCCCCATCCCGGGCTTCCCCCCAGCCAAGCNAGGCTCGGGGGATAGTTATCTAATCATCACTCAATGTTCTTTGTAAATCTGTGGAGTGATGAGGCCCGAGCCTAGACGCCAAACTCAAACTATATGCTGCTTCTAATAAACATATTAAGAAACACGTGAGTTGTCTGACTGAAGTGATAATATGATTGTGTTCTACCTCCCTAAAGAGTCAGTGGCAGGAGAATGTGATTATGAAAGAAATTGATCAATCGATGTGGGTCTAAATGAAGTGTTGATTGTCTGATTTTATAAACAATTGCTTGGTTTCTTCAATAAATGATGACATGACAAATTGGGTAAGAATAACAGCCTGTTGATAATTCAATGTTAAACGACTGTTTAATAAAACTTCCTGCCAGAAGAATTTGCCCCAGTACAGTGTGATGCATGTTCAACTCTCAACAGGAACTAGACGCAAGCCAGATGGCTCACTCCTTTGCCACATCTATCAGTTCCTGGAAAATTATTATTCATGGTCGCATATCTCCCACTCTCTCTCTATCAATTCCCATGTGTGGATCGCTTCAATGGGGGGAATACATTTAGTGCCAAAAGTTATTTTTACTCCAACAAAAAGAGTGGTGTTCTGTCTGTCTGACGTCTATTGATGACGTACTGCTCTCTGTTTCAGAACCAAGGACAGCGCCAAATCAACACATTAACACAACCAGCGTCAACCAATGAGCAAAAACAGAGAAAGGGACATGACAGTCAGTGATAGGAATAGTTGACCCTCCATTTGATTATGTAATTACTTAGTCTAAGGCTACATCCTTGAGCCTTTCCAGCCTCAATAGCAGACCCAGCGGCAGTGGCTCAGTCAGTAGGGGCTTGGACTGGGAGCTGTAGGGTCGCCGGTTCAAGTCCCCGACCAGATCTAAAATATGGAGTGTAGACTGCTACTTGGAGAGGTCCCAGTTTACCTCCTGCCCTGCCGTGGTGCCCTTGAGCAAGGCACCGGACACCCCCCATCCCCCCTCACTCCCATTGCTCTCCGGGCGCTGTACACTAGCTGCCCACTGCTCCTAGTGCTAGACTCCTGGTACTAGGATGGGTTAAAAGCAGAGGACACATTTCACTGTGTGTGCTGTGTGCTCTGCATGTGTGACCATTAAAGAGGGGTTCATCCCTCCCAATTATATTCTATTATTAGTGGCTAGCAAATTAAAGAGGCCCAATTAAGCTCTTTGGGTTTTCCATTCCATTTCCTATTGTGTGTTCTATAGGTTTTAGTGCATGTAAATGGTCTGCAAAGACTAAAATCCCTGTGTTCCCTCCAGAAGGATTTTCTCCCCCCGCTGCCTGAAACTCCTCCATTAGACTCCTTTGTTTACTTCATGAACATAGTGACATCACTATGGAGCACTCGCACTCCTATTGGCTAGCGCTCCAACACATTGTACGAGATCTCTAAGCGGTTGACCAATCACAACAGAGCTAACCGATCAGAGCAGACAAGAGTCTCCTAGTGGCCGAAATGGAGTCATGTCTTTAAAATATAACAGTGCACTTGCTCAGATTCTGTACCTAATTATTCTTAATAATAACTTTAACAAATATTACTGACAGAGTTGTAGATTTTAAACATTGGATTAAATTCAGGAACATCGTGGAACATGTTTATTTTTCCTGATGGGAAAGCTCTACTGCCTTTCTGGCCAAACACAAGTTGACTTTCGAACTTTGGAGCAAAGCACGACAGTAGAGGAGAGCCTAAATCTCCCTCGGGAGAAAGGAAGGCAAAGAAATGTCATTCTTCTTCCTGTATGTGCTCAGCCTGAACCCTGACAGACTGAAGCTGACAAGTGTGGTGAATATTGAGTAAGTGACCTTTCAGATAAAGGACTGGATGGTCTTTATATTCACTGTCATCTTTGTCAGGAGGGCTGTAACAATAGATCCATCATCATCAATCATCATTTCATGGGCTGGGGATGGAGCAGAAAAGCCTTCTGCACAATGACCGATGATTCAAACAGGCCAATAAAACTCCAACATGAACTTTAACAGGTAGGCATAAACAATAATGCAAAGTAATACAACAGCCCTGCAGTAAATCTAGAGTAAGTAGACATTATAATGTTCATTTTTTACATGACTTTTTAATAAAAAGGTTTATTCCACTTTATGGGGGGCTGATATTTGTGGTGCTGTCCATCCTTTTTATAAAAATGAAAGCAGACTGAACATTAGAAACTGCATACATTTTAACTAGGTGTACATAATAAATGAAAAACTGAGTGTTGCGATATTGTATGATAGAGTAACAGTAGCCTTAAAGCACTTTTATTTATTCCCTCGTTATCAACACTTTGTGGTTTTATAAAGTAGTTTAAAGTGAAAATACTCAGGTAACGTACAAGTACCTCCAGTATAGTATTTGAGTAAATGTACTTCATGACTATCCACCACTGGTATTGAGACAGAATCAAAGTGTCACCTTCCTCTAAAATAGTTGTAATATAAGACTGAAATTACCTAATGGCACCGCTAGCTTACCTGTATGTTTGTCTCAACAACTAGCCAAGGTTTACAGGAAAACAGAAACTTTCTCAAGATGTATTTTAGCCAAATGTAGCAAAAATACTGCTGGCACTACTTTCCAAGTGAGCCAGGAGTCATGTCAAACTGCTCAACCGTTTCACCTCCAGAGGTGGAAGAAGTACTCAGATCTTGTACTAAAGCAAACATAGAAATACCACAGTCCAGAAATACTTTGTGCCAAGTAAAAGTCCTGCACTGCAAATGTTACTCAAGTAAAAGTACAAAAGTATTATCATCAAAATATAGTGAACAGTAAAAGTAGTCATTGTGCAGATTGGTCCATTTCAGAATAATATATATGATATGTTTTATAATGATTGATCATGAAAGTGTTCTCAAAGCTGGTAAAGGTGCAGCTAGTTTGAATGACTTTGTATACTGCAGGGTAGCTTGTGGATTTACTCCAGGTGGAACTAAAGTCTGATTTAACACTTGATTATATTTCACATCATTCATCCACATCTGTGAAGTAACTAAAGGTATGCAATACATTTAGTGGAGTAAAAGTACACCATGTAGCCTACCTCTGAATTGTAGTGGAGTAGAAGTACAAAGTAGCATAACATTTAAATTCTCAAGTAAAGTAGCCTACAAGTATCTCAAAATGGCTCTTGAGTAAATGTACGTAGTTACTATCCACCACTGGTAACTAGACAATAAAAAAGTGTCTCCTTCTAGAACAGAACTGCCTGCAATAACCTCATGGCACCACTAGCTTAATGGTATGTTTGTCTCAAGTTTACAGTAGTAAAACGGTCTCTTTCTCGATATTTCCACATAGCCAAATGTAACGAGTAACGAAATACTGCCAGCTAAAGTACTAGCATTACTTTCCAACTGATCCAGGAGTCATGTCAAACCTCTGAAGTGCCTCACCTCTCAGGAAGCATGCATTCATTTCCCCCCCTTTCGAGCTACTTACTTTCCCCGTTTCGCTCGCCTCTCTCTCGGTCACCGCTTCTCCTCTCCACTCGTCTCCCTGGAAGAGAGGGATCCAGGCGGGCGGAGGAAGATTAGAAGCCGAGGAACACAGCAGAGGAAGCGGGTAAAAACACGACAGAGCTCCGCTCACCGAGCCTCATATATCGCCATTATGTGGGTCAGGGATGAAGTATTCATCTCCGGCTTTCATCAAGTTAAAGTCAGCCCTGCGATGATGGTGCGATCCAGGAGGAGAGATGCAGAGAGCCAGTGTGTTGTGATGATAACCTATATTTGGAAAAAGCCCACACTGACACTATTTCATGTAGTTGAAATGAAAGAGATAGTGGGCGTTCACTGGTCTCTCAGTTCATTTGAGTTATCTGTGTAAATATTTGATGGATTACATTTAAAAAGAGAAAAGTAGGAATTGGGGATAATGCGGAAAGCTCTCTTTTTAGATCATCTTTGACTTTAATTGTCATTGCTAGATAATCAGAATCGGATGTGTTGTATGGAGGTGCACACATAAGCACAACATAAGGATATAAGTAGCAAGAGAATATCAAACATAGCGATTCTAAAAAAAAGAATTGGGAAAGAAAATATTTTTTAAAATGACACATAATTATACCAAATGTACATATAAAAAAAAAAAAAAAAGTCTGCACACTATTGTGCTGCCATAAGCCAAATATACATTTCATCTGATAGATAAGTGATGTCTTCATCCTAAAACTATATATTTTTGAATAATTATTTTGACTTTGAACTGTATTCAACTTCTCTCACATATGTTTGGTGATGATCCAGGTCAAGGGTTGGGTCTAGTACTAAAACACTAGGAAATTAAGGATTATAATTGCATTTAACATAAATAAAATGGGTCGTATCTCTGTATGATTTACACAGTGTGTGCCTGATCAATGTCACCTTGAGGAGTCATAACACACTACAGGAAAGGGCAACCCCAAAAAGCACAATAGGGCCCCTTTATATATCTAACATCTATGGACGTAATGTTTTTATATCCTACTAAGTGTCCTGGCTGTTATACTGTGATTGCTATTCTGTCTTGACTTTCTTAACAACGATGCTTCATAGCAGTAAAGTACAGAATGTTGATGAGTCTGATTGTAGGCACAGTTTAAATGTCACTTTTATACTTACACATTTCTATTATTTCCTTTAAAAAAGTATTCACATCTCTCTTTATTGACATTATGAGGAGTGTGATAATTATTGGGAATAACATATATATTAATTCTGAATGACACGCTTGAACTGGTAGATGAATGAGAGAATGGGGTTGATAATTAAAGTCTTTATTGAAAAGTGAATTTACAAAATTGTTATTAAATGCCCAAACAAAACACATTTCATAAACATTTTTAAAAAAGTAAAGAGCCACACGAGACCACATTACTCTGTTAGAAAAAGACAAAATGCAATGACCAAAAAGTTGTTAAGTTTAAAGGCACAATGAGTGGGAAAAGAGTTCATTATGACCCCATTATGACCCGGTAGAGAAATGTGTGGCTGTGTCTGTTTGTGCAGATAAACTCTTGCATGCATTTTCTCTTTTCATTTGGACGTTTCTAGGCTTCAAACTTAGCGTAGTGGCAAAGGACCAAATCATAAAAGCCAAGATTAAGCTATGAAAATGGCAGACATATTGCAAAAACAAAAATGCAAGACTCACCAAGCTCTTTGTGTGATTCTGAGATTTGCTTTAACCCACTGGCAAGCTTATTGGGTCTTTGACTATTTATATACAGTAAGTATGTCACACAATTTGACCAAGAGCCTTCATACCCTCAATTTGCACCCTACACTGTACTCTGTAATTACCGCTCTCGGCCTCTGTAAGGCAGTAATGGCCACAACCATCTCCATCCGACCAACTCCAGAATCTACACCGTGTCAATTAGGCTGTGTGATTTTCTCTGATAGACACAGCTTTTATGTTACTGTCACTGCCTCTGAAAAAACAAAGCCCCTTGAACTTGTTCTCAGCCTGGGTACATTTTCAGCCCCCCTGCTGCTGCTATTTTTTTTTTTAAAGGCAGACAGAGGGACTGTGGCCCAGAAATCCTGCTCCGAAGTTGAGTACCAACTTGCTGTCAGCACTGCTGTCCGATCTCCTGGGACGTAGCCTGATTACAGCACCATCATTCTCTCTCTTTTAGTTCTGGACACACACACACACACACACACACACACACACACACACACACACACACACACACACACACACACACACACACACACACACACACACACACACACACACATCATGCTCCCGATGCACATCTGCACTTCACAGCCCATTGAATATGCCTCTTCAACTGCATTATTATTTTCTAACAACCTTGAATATGTGTGTTCAGGCTCTCTGTAGTAACTGTGGAGATGTTGTTGCTGATGGCAGCTGGCCACTCACATAATTGGCTTGTCGACATGTCACTCTCTGTCTCTTAAGTTTCCATTGGAGCGGGTCTGGGGAAAAAAGGAATCAGCTGCCACATTTATTATTCAGCTGATACTCAAACTGTCGACAGCCAGCAGTTTTACTTGGCAAAACTTACAGCTTATAGCACTTGGCACAGGCATTATGATTACTAGTAACATTTACTCCAGGTTTGTTTATACCAGGTTATAACAGGAGTGGTAATTGGGATTGGGCAAACCAATTCTCACTTAGAGGATATGCTCTTACCTGTTAAATAATGAGCCCCATCTGTCACTGGGACTAGCTCCACTGCTGTCATTTCAGCAGAAACTATAGTATGACAGCAGAATTGTCTTCACCAGCATTTCCAGATGCATTTCTAGGGTTTCTCTGTTTCTGGATCCAACCTGTTCTGGTGTAACAACTGGTGGGTTTGGCTGAATGCTTCAGTGGGTGTTTGGAGAAGCGGCAGATGTTGGAAATTGGAAGATACATTTAGCTTTTTCCCTGAAATAAATGCCTTATTTTCATTCTAATTTAAAACTATCTGAAAACAGCCCTGTCTCCTAAAATTAGGTTCTTAAAATGAAGTCTAACGCAATGTATTTCCTCGTGTTTTAATGTAACACAAATATTTGTATAATCGGCTTGTGGTCGTCTGCATAGGAAGGACGTTTGGGTTGGGTGATGTATAAACATACAGTCCTTATGTGTTTAAATTAAGTTACAAAACTACAAAATAGATGTGTAACCAGATGTTTCAAAACGTACGTCATGTTGTATATAGGGTGACGACTACTAGGACTAAGACTATAGATCGTTATCACTGTTAGTAACAAGGCGAAGGTTATGTCTCTGATTGCACGAAAGTCAGACTCTCTGACTTGCTGCTTCCTGCATTTGCACTAAACATGGAGATGGACCTAAGTGGTCCATTATGGATGTCATTTCTGTGGATATTCTGTGTGTTCTGCTCTACTCTTACTCACATGATTCAATTAAGGGCTTAATGCTAATTCGCTGAGGGGTATGAGACTGCATTATTAAATGTTTTTACTGATTTTAATCCCCTGCACCATGTGTAAGAGACCTCTGTGGATAATCTAGCTCTGCAGTAAGAACCTCAGGAATGATGAAAAAGTAAGTAATCCTAACCAGGAGAACCTGACAAGGGACTACAAAGGAAATAGTGTCTCAGAGACATCCTGACTTCTAATTAAACACTCACTGTGCAGGTTTAAATACACATGGATTATGTTTGAGAAATTAAATCAAGGACGGCATTGATGTCAATGTTGGTGAGCAGCAACAACTCCCTTGATGCCTCCCTTGTTATTGTTTTGATTGAGAGACCTCTAGTGGCAGAATGTGACATTCTGGGGATTTAATGAAGAGACATAACATTGCTTTTTATTATCTCATTAAACATGTGTTTCCCAAAGTGCCTTAATATTCCTTTAGAGGTTTTCTAAAACCATGCAACTACATTTAAGAATACCTTCTTCCAACTCTGTCAAAAGTTTGTATTTTGCCCTTTACACTTTCAAAAGGACAATGTTCCTTTGCAAAAAGCAAACGTCACTAAGAAATGGTTTAAAACACGTTTTAAAATATGATGTAGTGTCTGAACCCGTGAGGCTGTTATAGCAGTAGATGTAAGCCAATGATTTGTAACGAGTTGCTAAACCATCACAGTTAGATGTGTTTGGAAAATAAAACCCTGCTTTGGTTGCAGTATAGTAATATCAAGAAGGACTACAGTGAGAACTACTTTGAGGCTTCTTAATGTTTCACTGTTACAACAGAAGCACACACTATACAATGGGTCTCTGCGTGCAACATTCAAACACTGATTAAAGTGCATATATCACTGAGACCAGCGACCAGTAAAGGTTGTAGCGAGCTGAGGAATACCATGAGCTCTAGACAATACAAAGACTGCAGTGAAGGAAAAAAGGCAGATAACTATTTCCCTGTGCACAGAACAGAGGAAGCCCCAGGCAGAGCTTCACTTCTGGGCCTGTCTCGCTAACCGCCTGTCTTCATCCACTTTGATCACGTAGGCGAGCTGAGGAAATTCAGAAGAGCTCGACTTCAATCGTCCAGCGGAGCTCCGTGTGTGAAGAGACTCTGTGTAGCGTAGCAGTCGTGTGCTGGGAGACTGTTGTATGGTAATTTGTGAGGGAGGTTTGATTTTCAAAGGAACACTTTGAAGTTTTTTCCAGAAGTGTACATGGATGCATAGCGAGATTAGAATATACAGGAGTAATTGTTCTGTCCCTGCCGGAGATGAAGCTGTGAATAAATCCTTCACTTACTGTATAACCTTCACGTTTGAGTCGAACTGCTTTTGTTCCAATCTGACTTGAGAAAGTAATTTGACAGTTTCCCTGTGAGGACTGACAGACATGGCGGGCTGATATCAGCCACCTGGGTATCCTACTGTACACCAATTTCAGATATCACACGTACATATTTCAGATGTTCTGACAAAGCCCTTCCAGTTATGAGATACTCACCCTTTCTCAACCTGGGGAAGATACTAAACACTTTGGGTCGTCCAATTACGTCGGAAGACAGAAGAGTTTATAGCTGTTTCTTACAGCAACTCCCCAGGGTACGGTAAAAAGCCTGATAATTGTTCAAATGGGGGATAAGTGTGCAGAGTTTTGGACAGTTTTGCCACAAATGAGTTTATTCCATTTAATTGTACTGGGTATGTCAAGATAACTTTGGAAACTTCGATGTGAAAATGTTGGAAAAGTTATGTTACTCTTTTTCCATCGGCTAATAATGCTTACAGACCATCCATTAAGTTACGATTTGATGCATTCAAGCAGTAGTTAATGAAGACTAGTTTTGGGTGAAGGTAAACTATAACGTCTCTCTTGATGTGTTCAAATATAATCTTGAACTTTGAAAGATTCTGGAAAGTTACGGTACTCTTCTTCCACAGCACTCAAGACTAACGGGACCAGTTGTTTAAGGGATGATACAATATGTGTTTGAAATGTATGGAAAACGTTTCTATTTTCTCCCTGATAATGCTATTTTGTGAACAAAGCTGTTTTGAAATGTTGTCAGGAAGAGAACCAGTTAAAGGTGGGGTAGATAAGAATGGAGAAACCAGCTCAGGTGCGCTAGAATTTGAAAGTACACAGCCGAAAAAAATCTGCCCCTTCCTTCAGACTTCCTTACAGAGCCCCTCCTCCAACACACACGAACGCGCACATGACCAATGAGGGCACGAGATAAGTTTGTGCACAGATGGAAGGCTGACAGGCAGGTAGGCCATCCAGTTACTTTAGCCGGGCCGGCTCAGATGATTGGTCGTGCTTTTTACAGCGCCACGGCTTCCACAGATGAATTTTTTTATGAATTTATTGTCAAAGCATTTAATGTATTCCTATTGCTATCGGGATGTTAAGAGCATTCCATGGAATATAACAAAAAGTGTATCTGAAATGAATTACCTACCCCACCTTTAAAGGTAGCTGTTAGCCTGTAAGCAGCAAAGTCCTGCTAGGCTAAATTCAGAGCTAAAAGCTAATGCTAACGGAGGTTCGGTTAACATACAAAATTACGTTGTCTTAGCTGTAGTTAGCAAAATTAGTATTGGGTGCAGAAGAACACTATAAGTTAAGCTTGTAAGCAGCACAGTCAGGCTTCACTAAATAACGGAAAGTTAATAAGCTAAGCTAAAAGCTAGTGCTAACGAAGTTTGGAAGTTACAGCTAAGTTACAACATGATGCATTTAAGGTCAGTCATAACGTTTTCATGATATGTATAAATATTATCTTGGACATTAAATGAATAAAGTGTTGGATGACATGTTTTAACATAAATATAGATAAAAGAGAGGATAATTATGACCTGTTTAACTTCCTGACATTAAACCAGTATGCAAAAAAAAGTGAGTTTAAGTTCAAGGACATTTGATCTATTGTTTTATTTTTATTTTTTTACTGTGGTATCCATCTTGTATCATTTACTACATTTCTGGAATAATGCCAACCCGAAATTATGAACAGAAAAAATGATATAATTGTGTATTCCTAGACATGTTGAAACTTGGCTTATTTATCACCTTTGCTAAAGGCTGCATAAAGAGAAGGAATAAATTGTCGGTTTAGAAAGGCATAAAATGTTTGAGATGTTGTCAAAGCTTCATGCTTCATGCTCTCATCTGACACTACATAGATTTATAACTAACCATGATTTAGGTCCCCGGCTAACGCTCAATTTGTGCTCGTATTTCAAATGTGTGCCTGATGTGAACTTGAAGCCTCTAGTAAATATGCTAAAACATTTAACAGTATTTCAGATTGATAAATAGAAGATCAGGATTTGCTTGTAATATGTACTTCACATACATTTTATAGAAGACCGTTAAAGAAAAAGAAAAGAAATGAATAAAAACTCCTTTCCATTTATATGAAAACCAGATGCAGCACTTATTTGGCTTTAGGTTTGAATTTGTTTGGTGTTGTTCTTCACTACTTTCTATTAACAAAACCTTCTTTACAGTGAGTATTTAGCTAGGTAGTTATACCCTCATGCCACGTAGATTGTCGTTATCCATGTATCTTGTGTTTCGTACAGTGTCAATCAGAAGCAACCTCATCAACCACACGTATGTTCACAGCGTGCCGAAACAATCATGACTTCCTGGAAGTGTCCAAGATACTTCATCACACATCCTAATCAACCCTGAAGCCATCTGTGAGTGCTTTCCAGTCCAATTAAGGGGAAATACTGCATCTTAAAGAGGTGCTCCAACAGTGAAGAGCATCCCATTACTACTGACTGAGATGCTATCAAATTCACCTCGCACGTCCAATTTAAATTTCTGATCTGATCTGTTGGCTATAATCTCTTCTCTGCCATCGAGAGGTGAAGCTTAGGAGTAAAGAGCATCTAAAGGCTGAATATCAGTGAGTGTTTTGAAAGCTGGATCTATTTTCAGTATTTTCGAATAAATAACAGTTTTTAGATTTAAAAAAAAACCTGATTTGAAATAAAAGGGTTGTAGTATGTAGAAGTAACCGTGTATTTAGTTGTCAGCTGGGGTATCAAGCTAGTTATCTCACAATCTACATACAACATACATTAGAGCAGAGTTTAATCCATTCCAGCGTATTTTCTCTTTTGCTTTTGGTTTTCAAAAGGTTTTGAACATACGATACTCTAAGATATACTTTATTGTCCCCGTAAGAAAATGTGTTCTGGAATATCTGGAAGTATACTGTAGCTCAGGGGTTCCCAAAGTGGGAGTCGCGAGACCCCGAGTGGGGGTCGCAAGATCATTACAAAATAAAAATGGAAAATTAGAAAAAAGAAAAAAAATTGATTCATTTTTTTTATAATTTATTTTTGTAATGTATTATTAATAATAACGTTTGCATATAAAAAATTTTTTTTTGACAATCCACTAGCGCAGTGTTTCTCAAACTTTTTCTTTTTTTTTTCTAAAATTAATTCG
>NW_011365878.1:11122-21714 GCF_000735185.1 Notothenia coriiceps | reverse complement strand
AGTAGGCCCAGAATCCCATGATAGATTCTGCTCATCATCTTGAGGATTACGGCCCGTCTACACAGCAGCGTTAAAAAAATTCACTTTGAATGGGAGTGACGTCACTTTGCCTCGCTTTTCGCCAAACTGCATTGTGGGGAAGCAAAGCGAAGATTTCCAGGATTTCCAGGATTTTCAGGATTCAAAAGTTGAGCAATGTTCAACTTTTGAAGCTGAGCTCGAAGCGTCAGCCAATCAAATCCCGTTTATGNAGCGTTAAAAAAATCTTCCAACGCTTCTCTGCCCATTGCCTTTGAGCGGGGTGACGTCACTTTGCCTCGCTTTTCGCCGAACTGCATTGTGGGGAAGCATTGCTTCCCCACAATGCAGTTCGGCGAAAAGCGAGGCAAAGTGACGTCACCCCGCTCAAAGGCAATGGGCAGAGAAGCGTTGGAAGATTTTTTTAACGCTGCTGTGTAGACGGGCCGTAATCCTCAAGATGATGAGCAGAATCTATCATGGGATTCTGGGCCTACTTCCCTCCTTTCCTTACCTCCTTGTTTCCTCATCCCCTCTCTTTGTCATCACATCCTTCCTGATCTTCCTACCCAGAATGCTCCTCCATTTTCATTGGAGAGCGTCTGGGATGAGCTTCAGCTTGTTAAGGGTTGGGGCTAATCACCGAAACAAGTAAACAAGTGGAGAGGTGAGGAGTGCAATCAATAATGGTGCTGTGGTTGATTGGTGTGTAAGTAGTGAGCACATGCACAAACACACAAACACACACGCGGGGTCATGGAGGTCAATCGGAACAAGACAGTGAGGAGGTGGGATCAGTGTTAAACGCTGCTTGCTTGACATTGACAAATGAACAGGAATTTCTCAAAGTAGGTCTGCTCTCCCTGTGACCTCAATTCCTAATTTCCTCTGTCAACACACACACACACACACACACACACACACACACACACACACACACACACACACACACACACACACACACACACACACACACACACACACACAAACATTATGCATGAACACGTACCTGAGTGTCAACAAATAGACACAAGCACGTTTGTTATGGTAGCGTGGGACGGCAGCAGATCAATAGCTCGGGGCTTTGCTTGGGAACCAAATGGTGATTGTAATATCACAGGTTTAAGTCACGATCTGACCGAACAAATAATGTGTACCTTGTGTGGTGTCATGATGTGTCTTAATGTTTCCTGTTTTAATTTGCAACGTTTTCAACCCGTGTTATGTCTGTTTTTATGTCCCATGTTTGTGTTTTCCCGCCTGAGTGATTGTCTGTCCCGCCCTGATTCTGTTCACCTTTTGTTTTAGTTTGCCCTCTCCGTCTGTATCATGTCCATGTGATTAGTTCTACTTGTATTTAAGTTATTGACTTCTAAGTCTTTGTTAGATCCTTGTATGTCGTTTCCTGGAAAGTTCTGTCAGTTTTTGCCTTGTCTCGCCTGCCCCGGATTCCTGAAATAGAAGTTGTTTTTTTGGTTAAGTCTTCCTATGAAGTGTTTTCCGTGTCCTGCATTTGGGAGCTAGCTGCTTTGGTTTCTGTGACATGTTGACAGGTACCAGGTGAGGTGCAAGTTAACCTTTTGGGCACTGCTGAGATGTCCTTCTGCAAGGCACCAAACCCCATACTTTTACATTTTGAAACCCAGATTAGGTTACTGATAACACATTTGTCATTTTAACAGATTTAATTAAGCCCTAGTACTCACACACACACATCAGAGAGTACAGCTGGTGCATCTCGACTGCTTTACTCGATCAGTTAATGACACTTATTTTCCAGAATGAGCCTCCACATGGCTTTCGTTGCCACTCCATCAGCCTCTGATTAAAAGATGAGAGTTAAAACCTGGTCTCCGGTGATCTGCTGCACTTCTGTGTGTAAAATGTGGCCTCAGATTTGGATAGAACGAGGATTTAAAATACTTAACCCTCCTGTTTTGTTCGGGTCAAATCTGGCCGATTAACTACTTCCATCAATCCTAAATATTGTGTTTTACATTTGATTGCTCCAAGGCTTTATGATATCCTCCACAGTAGGCAATCGGACACAAACTGCTGACCCCCACTTTCATTTCATTTTGAGTGGTTTAGTCAACTTTGTTATACCTATGGTGCTCCCGGTCAAAAATGAATGAGTAACCCTACATTATGTTCATCCGATAGTGCACACCCACAAATCAACAACATTTTAATTTTACATTTTGTATTTACTTGCTCATCTCAAAACATTCTCTTGTATTATTTTATCTGTTTTATTTGTTCTATGTCCTATATATATTCATGTTGTATTGTTGGTGGAGCCTGTGACTTAAAGGTGGGGTATGTCATTTTGAGTGCACTAGAATTGGAAAATACTCAGCCGGAAAAAAATCTGTCCCTTCCTTACAGAGCCCCTCCTCCAACACACACAAACGCGCACATGACCAATGAGGGCACGAGATAAGTTTGTGCACAGATGGAAGGCTGACAGGCAGGTAGGCCATCCAGTTACTTTAGCCGGGCCGGCTCAGATGATTGGTCGTGCTTTTTACAGCGCCACGGCTTCCACAGATGACATTTTTATGTATTTATTGTCAAAGCACTTCAGATATTCATTGCTATCGGGATGTTAAGAGCATTCCATGGAATATAACAAAAGTGTATCTCGAGCCGGTTTCTCTAAATTACCTACCCCACCTTTAAACCATGTGAGAGGTTAGGAGAAGAAATGTATTTTAAGCGAAAATGTAAATAAGTCATTTGAAATGCAGCAAGGGTTAATGTAATACAGCCTTACGGATAAAAAGCCAGAAGAGTTGGAAACCGCTGAATTATTCCTTTCTATTACATCGTTGTTGTTTTTTTTAAGCGTGTTTTATGCTTTCAATGTACAAGTAAAGTAAACTGCCAGATAAATACAATGGGGTAAATGAAAGAATCGTATTCATCCCGAGGGAGACGGTATAATTTTATTTTTGAATTGTGTGAGTAAAAGCATAAAATAGCATGAAATGGAAAAACTGAACATAAGTACAGAACTTAATGTACCTAGTATGCTTCAATAAATGTACTTATTTTACTAAACAACACTGTATTTTACCAATCTTCGCTGAAACTTAATCATAAATGCAAATTGGTTTGTGTAAAGCTGATTGTCAGTGAACATTTTGTACACAAAAAACAATTTGCCAGGTATGTTGAATAGAAACTTACCTCATTATATTGATAGAAAACATAATTCAGGTGACGTGAAATCTCTTAAATTTGCCGCTCAGCTGCTGCGAATTATCATCGTATAAAGCTTACAGTAGCATAATGTAATGATGAATGAATTATTGCCTCATAGCTTCCTGTAAGCAGGCTATAAATGCTGCATGTTACTGTGTGTTGTAAACATCCGTTGACAGTTTCAATGTAGTCCTGTAAATATGCAACCTGCAGCCAAGCCGCTCAATACGACCCTCCGTAGCTAATTAGGATAATTAAACATCCATGAGACGCAGTGGCCTGAGGTGTGAGGTCGACTTTCCGTCAGCCCCTCGGCTCGGGGTAATGTCGACGCCTCGTTTCCTGCCAGATAGAGTGCGTCGCTTTAACGCAATCCAATACTGTAATGATTCCCCACCATTAGAAAATCAATTCTCTTCTTCCATCTTTCACATGTTAACGTCATAATCCCCTCCTGACAAGCAAGAACTCAGAAATCTCCACAATCAGTTTGGTAGCTCGAGATCCCTCAATTTCAGAAACGGACCCCCCCTAAAAACATAAATTAAGTAGAATTGTTTAACTTAATATTGAAATATTTCAAAATGTGTGTTAGGTGTTATTGAAGCTATGCTTAGTATCATTGGAGAAGTTAGATTTTGTAATTATTCTAGCTTGAGATCCCTTCATTTCAAAAACCCTAAAAATATAAATTAAGTAGAATTCTATAATTAATCGTTTTCATATTTAAAATACATTTTTTTAATGTGTGTAAGTTGTTATTAAAGCTATCCTGAGTATCATTGGAGAAGTTAGATTTTTTAATCATTCAGCCAAAAAAAACAGCCCATTGTTTCCAAATCTTTTCCAAGGAAGTATCTGGCAGTACTAGCTCCAAATTAGCTAACTCGGCAAGTTTGCCACACTGACTGTCCCCTCCTTAAAGGCATTTACAAAACATGCAACTAATACTTATGTGAGAGACAATAAAAATCAATTGCTTTGTGTCTACTGTTCTAAGTCTTGCTTCTATTAGGGGGATACTCAAACTACAGGTCTCTGTAATGTTTTCGAGGGTGTTAACAGGAAGTTTAGTTATACTATGGAGTAACGGCCCGTCTACACTACAGGCATCAAAAAATGCTTTCAACGCTTCGCCCATTCACTTGAATGGGGTGACGTAGAAGATTTTTAATCTTCGCCGAACTGCATTGTGGGGAGCATGGCATGGCTTTGCAAGCATCACGAGCATCTATCGGCATCAAAAGTTGAACAATGTTCAACTTTTGAGGCTCGATGCTTGGCATCAGCCAATCAAATCCCGTTTATGCAAATCCCGCCAGTGCAAGCGCAGCCAATCAAACCGCGTACAAGCTGGGAGAGCCAGACCGCAGTTCATTTCCTCATATTCCAAACGAGATATTACGGTAGCAAATCACCCGGTTCTTTACGACCAGAACTATTTACCGGGATACAAACCGGAGGAACCAGGCATGGAGGGAGGTGGCAGAGACAGTGGGTGAAACTGGTAGGTTTTCTCCTGTTTGGAGAGTTTATATCCAGTTTACTTCGTTTTAACATTGCTATTGCTTTGTATGTCGGGGGCGGGAGATTCATGTGATTGGTTGTTGGTCGCGTTGCTCGCCAAAAATCGCCAAGCTTCAGACACGCCCAGCTTCAAGATTTTTTGATGCCTGTAGTGTAGACGAGCCGTAAATGTTGTTGGATGCAGCTTGAGCAAAACGTTTTTTAGGCTATATTTTTGGCACCAATAAAAGTAAGCTGATTTAGCTGTTAGCATGTTTTCAACGTGCCCATGGATGTACCGTCATTTCTCACAAGATTACTCTGGTTCGGAAAAACTTTAAAACGTCAAGTGTTGGTTTTCCTTTTTCTATGATTGCAGATTTATGGAAATGTATTATGCTGTAAAACTTAAGCTGGTTATGTCCGTTACTTAATTTTGACCCAGAAATTTGGAAATTGACATTGAGTTACGCAAAGTATGCTGTGTTTTTTGTTTCTTGAGTCCAAGACGCAATTGAAGTTCACAGATCGAATACAAAAATCTAAACTGCAGTTAAACACCAAGTACAGGTGAAATAAACTTCACACTTATATTGAAAACTGCACTAAACTTAAAAAAAGGTCTTTTAAGGAATCGCTTTTTGGGTTGGAAGTCAAAATTCCTTTTTTTCATTTTTAAATCCAAATATGATTTCCTGTAACGCCACACTCAGGACAAACTTTCAATATGTTACCGGTTAAGCTCTTACGATGTTGTTTGTTATTGGAGTAGTGTAAGTTCACCGTTACAGGACGTGTATTTCTTGAGTATCTTTAATACTTGTATGCATGCTTCTTGAGTAATATTAATATTAAGCTGTCTTACTTACTCTTTTCTTGCTGTTACAAATGCTAAGTTTCCTCCTCTGTGGGACGAATGAAGAAAGGTATTGTGATTCTGATTCCTAGCGTAATGCACATTTTAAAAGCTTCCACTTTGTTTTGCAGCGTAGAGTAGAGGTAGGAGGTGATAGAGTTTGTTTTATTCAGAGGGAAGCTTGTTTTCCACTCTGAAGATCAGTTCCTTCACCCCGAGATTCCACAAACACGGTTTCACTTGAGAACATGAATATTTGATTTGTTTCTTCTGCTTCGTTGAGCGATGTTTGCTGAGTTAAGAGCCTCATTGTTTTTCTCACATTTTTACAACCCTGTCCCTTCCCTTTGTATTCCTCTGTGTTGCAGTTTCCCTGCGAATACACTGAGTGGACATGAAGGCCTGATTTGCATTTGAACACCTCTTTGTGTTTTCTTGTGTACGTTCTACTTTTTCATTACCTTTGTGCTACAGTTTTTTTATGCTTCGAAAAGTCAGCAGGTGAAAAAGTAATGTCGACAGAGGCCGGATGTCTTCGCAAAGTGTTTCTTTGTCAAAAAGTTGAAAAGGAGAAAGTGGCTGTCTTTGAATCTTTTAGGTCTCAGATTCAAAGCAACCAAGAAAAAAGCTGCTGGTTTTTAAATAAACGCATTTGATCTGACCTTAAACCAATTAAACAACACGTCACAATCATGAGATTTGACCAGTGTCCTTAAACACTTAGCATCAAAGGAAAATCGTGCTGTTTTCCAGCTCTGTTATAAAATTAACCATTAAAGGACCGTTCATGTTGAGTTTGGACTTGTCGGGTTTGACTTGAAACCTGTCCCTGGACTTAACAATCTTAAACTTTTCCTTATTAAATCTTAGCTTTGGACTTGATCCAGGACTTGTGTTGAATTGTTGAACGTACAGGTCGTCACTTGTTGGTCTTGACTGGAATTGCTTGGGTGGTGAATTGAAACGCGGTGGTCTTAAAGTTGATCTTTACTCGAGACTTGTAAGTCTTTAATTTGCATTGGCTGGTTTACACTCGGAACAGACGGGCAACTTGTCTTGAATTAGATCTTTTGTTTTTTTACCTCGGACTTGACTCAGGACTTATCTGTCATGACTTGGCTCTTGTTGGTTTTGAATTGGAACATGTTGGCCTTGAAATTGGTCTTGACTTGGAACCTCCAGGTCATGATCGGTTGGTCTTGACGTTTTGTTATTATTAAGTTTGGCCTTGAATTTTGGACTTACAGGAAATTACTTGGCGACCTTGACTTGGGATCTGAGCTTGATTGTCCTTGAATTGGGACGAATTCATGACGTGTTGTTCTTTGTGAGTCCTGAATTTGATCTCGACTCGGGACTTACAAGTCATTATTTGATTGTCATGACTTGTTCTTAGACTTGGGACTTGATTTAGGATTTACCGGTGTTGAATTGTTGCTTTGAACTTCGAGTTTTACTTGGGACTAACTCTCTATGACTTTTGAGTTTGACCTTGACTCAGGACTTGTCTTCTTTAACTTGGTCTTGACTTGGGACTGAACAGGTTATGATTGGTTGGTCTTCAATTGGGACTTGTTAGACCATCTTCTTGGTCTTGACTTTAGATTTCTGAATCCTGAATTGTATATTGACTCAGGACTTGTTTTTAATTTGGTCTTGTTAGTCTTGACTTGGTTATTGATGGTGCCTCGGGACTTAAATCGGTACTTCATAGTCAAAACTTGAGACCTACTTGTAATTTAAACACAACAATTACCTTCACTCAGGTCTGACTCAGAGTTGTTTTTACTTAAATTAGAATCTGAATAAAAGGCAGATGTTGCATGTTTCCGTCTGAATAATAAACCTAAATGTCAAGGACAAGATTCATTGTTGAGCTGATGGACTTTGGAGTGACTGCTAAAATGATTTATGTCACTCCTTCTCATGTTCAGTGATTAAATGTTTTCCATGCGTCACGCTGTTTATGCAAATGACTTTCTGAACATAGCATTAAGCAGAAAAACTAATTGAACACACGGTCTTCATTCACGCAGGATGCATGTATGAATGTTTGAGACATTTCTGTCGTGTTTGTATGACTCAACGTCGTGCAGCAACATCATCATTAATCTGACGCAGACTGACGTTACTGATAAACAACAGAAGTAATGAGAAAAGAAACCTCCATTCATGTAAATGTATTCTGGCGTGTGAGCCCCCAAAGCTAGGCTCGTCTCTCTTGAACTCATCCCATCACGGGTAACCTCTGTAATTAGTTTGCCGTTTATCTCATTTACAAATCTAATTGAAACAGACGGATGCCTGCGAGAGAGAAAGAGAGCGAAGTGAAAACGAGAAGGAATTACATTTACGTGTAAGCGATGTGTAATTGAAATGCCAGCATCCGTGATGGAGCTGTCTGTCTCGCCTCACTCAGCGTTTCTGTTTCTCCATCAACTTTCAGACATTCAGGTCTACAACAGGCTGCTCCCTCCTCTCAGGATTCATGTTTATTCATAAGTTATCTAAGGCTGATGAATTCATAAGCGTTTTGCTTAAAAACACTGAGAAGATACGTAGTAATTCACTTGGATGTTATGTTCAAATAAAGTAGCTATTTGGAACTGCTGTTTCCTTATCATTCTCAAAGTGGTCTCTGTACAAATGTGTAAATAGACGACAATGGAACTGAAAATATAGTATTCATTTCAATAGTGTGACCAATATTTTAGCTTTTTAGGATTTGTTTTGCTGTTCCTTGGCTTGCACTTGATTGCCTTGTTGGGACTTGTGTTATTGGTTTTGACTTATTGGTCTATTTGTACTTTAATAAGCAATACTGGATGTTTTACGAGATGTTAATGTTACAATTTAAGTTTGACCATATTGCTGGTGTGGAACCTTCTTAAAAACAATTGGTGGATATATCAGCTTCTAACTGTATTCCCTATTATGCTTTCCATAAGATTAATTTGTTTGCTTACTTAACACAGTGACATCACTACGTAACCCTCGCGCTTCCATTGGCTAGTGCTCCAACACATTGTAGGTGATAGGAATAGGATAAGGGGCAGCACATCTCTAAGCGGTTGACCAATCACAAAAGAGCCAGCCAGCTAACTAATCAGAGCAGACCGGGCTCTGGTTTCAGACAGAGGGTGAATAGAGCTTTTTGAACATTAAAGCATGTAAACATACAGATAAGATATACTTTATTGATCCCAAATTGGGAATTGTTTTCGTTGCAGCAGGATAAAAATTAGTAGAAATTAACGAGTAGAAATAAACAATTCCAAGTGTAAACATGTCAAGGTAGAGGCATTAAATACAATTACGAACCTGATAATGACCATAATGTGCTTTAAGTGGAAACATGGATGTATTGCTGCGACGATTCAGCCATAATTCTATTTTCCTGGTAATTGTCTGTCATTCCACATTGAGTCAGACTTCCTTGTCACATTGAACAAAAGTAAACATGAATATAATTGTGTTTGTTGCAACACTTCACTGTTTATGCCAGGCAACGAATGAAAACAGGAATATAGAATATAAGATGTTTTATTTACAACAAGTTCCATCGTAGTATTATTATTCACAGAACTGAATTGTTTTTGAAGTAATAATAATACATTACATTTATAAAGCGCTTTTCCTGGTGCTCAAAGCGCTTACAAGCAAGCATCCAAAGAAAATCTTACCTACCTCTCTTAGAACTCTAAAGTATCCCAAGGTGAACAGGTACCTCTATTTGAGAAACAGTGCAGTAAATAACATGCATTGAACACCTGCTTGTTTCCGAACGTCTCTGTTCTCCAGCAGATGTGAAACCCTCTTTGAGTCGGAGCTTCTTGTGAATTCAAAACGCTGCATTCAGGCTCCATTTGAATTTCACCAGGATCAAACATAGAGTATGTATTCTTTAAATATTGAGGAGGTTGATCATCTACAGGGAGCAGCGATCATCTGCAGCCTCGGTTCTTTGACATCCGAGGCTCATTTATTACCGCCGTCCAGACGTGTAATCAGTCTTTACTGCCGGAGAAATGCCTCCCTTCGGACCGATCCCCCGCCGCCCGCCTGCTATTAACATCAAATTGGATTTCATTTCTAAGCCCCTATTAATTCAGAAAGGTCTTGTCTGTTGATGGAGGGTCCAGTCCGGCACTTAGTTTCTTCCTCCTCTCTGTTCGCAGCCGGCGGCGTGAGCTCTAATAACGCTAATTACTCTGCAAATATCTTTAGGAAAGGACTTTCCAGAGTTTTCAAATAAAAGGTGACGACGTCTTCGACACTCTGTTATTTAATCACGGCTAATGAGACGGAGCCAAAATGTGTTTTTTTAACATGAATGGGTTAGTTATTCCGTAACGAGGCTCATTTCACATTCCCATAATCCTTTTTACTGCCCGGTGGCAAGGACGAAACTCTGAGTTTAGGAACGTTTGTTAACAGGCCTCGCTGTTCTTCAGGCCTTCTCGATGTTGCCTGTTGTGTTTGTGCCTCATTAAGCAGAAAATATAAATATGATGATTAATTAGTCCGTCTATTCTCAACAGCTATGGTGTGGTGCAGGAACGAGTCCGAAAACCCGGAAATAATTTGGGATTTTACCTCAAGAGTCAACCACGTGTACGAATGGGTTGTTATAGGACTG
Organism: Notothenia coriiceps; assembly: GCF_000735185.1. Lineage (NCBI taxonomy): Eukaryota > Metazoa > Chordata > Actinopteri > Perciformes > Nototheniidae > Notothenia > Notothenia coriiceps. The sequence goes on along the minus strand of NW_011365878.1, from coordinate 11,488 downwards.
GTGTGTTCGATAGAGGGGTGGCATAGGGACACATTGGGTCAATCTTTCAATCTTTTAACATAAACCTTTGTTTACATCATAAATAGGGCTGTCAAACGATTTTAATTAGATTAATCACAGCTTAAAAATTAATTAATCATGATTAATCACCATTCGAACTATGTCCAAAATATGCCATTTCTTTATGTATATTGTTGTGCGAATGGAAAGATAAAGAAAGAAGGCGGATATATTCATTTAACATACAGTAGGTATGTTTATTATAACATTTTTCTGTGTCAAAATGAAAGACAGCCCACACACCTATCAATCATCAAACCGTGGGGTCTTAATTCATTACGTGTTGATTTCTATCAACGGGGGAGT
>NW_011365878.1:10776-11082 GCF_000735185.1 Notothenia coriiceps | reverse complement strand
CGGCGTTTTTTGAAGTTGGTCTTCAAACAATAAATAGAGAAGATGATTTGTACTTTTTCTTGTAAACAAACTGTTTGCTGGTTTACGAGATACAGACATTCAAAAAATGTATTTGTACAAACTGAATAATTAACTTTAGCATGTTCTCATATCATATTTGCACCTTGAATAACACAAATAATGAGTATAATCAGGGGTGCACATAACTTTCTCTGTGAGGTTATTTCGACGGGGGGGGCTAGTGGAGTGCTTTGTGACCACAGAGTGTGAACGTTGTGATCAGCTGTTTTGGCGCAGTTCTCCACT
>NW_011365878.1:7867-10611 GCF_000735185.1 Notothenia coriiceps | reverse complement strand
TGTCCGGCGATCTAACCGCCTTCTGGAAAAGCTTCACAAGTATGTCGGTACGCAAATCGCTTTGTGACACAAGTGACGGAACGCATTTCAGATTGTTGCAGCGCATGCGTATCTGCGTACCAGCTATGTGCACCCCTGAGTATAATAACAAAATGATATGATAATAAAAACAGCATACTCTGTAATTTAATTTTGTAATGTTGTCATTTATTTGCGCATTTTTACTTTAAAGGGGACCTATCATGCAAAATGCACTTTTTGATGTCTTTTATACATAAACATGTGTCCCCGGTGTGTCGGGGAACTCACGCAGCGTCAGAAAATAAAACCCTCTCTCTTTTCCTCCGTACTCAAATCTCTAAAAACGGGGGAACAACGGAGCTGATCCAGATTTGCGTCCGATATGACGTAATATCTGAAGTGTGGACCCACGGGCCTATCAGAGACGTTGCTATCAGAAACAATGCCCGACTGTTTTGGAAGTAATATGGTCGGTGTTCACATTAGCATGGCTAACACTCAGAGCTAACCTGTATTGGAGAGCATGTGTGTGAAGAAGCAGGAAGTAAAAAGGAACTCACCTTGTGGTATAACCGGCAAGAGAGAAAGCCTTTGAGCTCCATACTGTTTCAGAGATAATCCTTGATAATCCATGATATGGCGTTTCATCACGGCAGTATTTAGTTTAGACAGTAGCTGCCGGGTCCCGCATGAGCTCAGCCCCCTCCTTTTTTATAGATTTTAATTTTTTTTAAAGCTTTATACCCAAATCAGCACTTTTGATACAGGAAGTGAAATAGAGGGATATGAGACATGGCGAGAATGGGTGATCTGTTTGGTATTTTGAGCAAAACACTTCATAGACATGTTTTTTATATATTTGTATATATCTGAGACCTATGCTATTGCCTAAACATAGCATGATAACACTCAACTGGTTGGGGTCTCGGACTTCTCTGGTAGTAAAAAAATGTTGGCCGTGGTCTCTTTGTGGTTGTGCGCTCGTTATCCAGACGAAAGTCGGTTGCTTTTTGGTGCGTTGAGGTCAAGGGGTCTTGTTATGTTCTGGTCTTAACTGGTGCCGAGAATTCTTTTTTTTTTTTGTAGTCAAGGTCACAGGCGAACGGACCGAGTTCTCTGTCCTGTAACCTAAATAATGCAAAAATCTGTTTTGGAAAGCGCAAATGCCGAAAGTAAAGCCAAAAAAAAGACCAACTAATTTAATAATAACCTCCAGAACCGAACCGTCTCATACTTGCAAAAAACGGATATAAAGTCTACGTATTATGAAAAACCCACATTTTTCAAACATTTCCTTCCTCCTTTTTTGAAAAAAAATGGGGCGCTGGGGGACAGGGGAGAGTGAGACAAGGAGGAGTTGTGCCGGGTGAAGTATTACTAAATATTAATAAATATATTTGTAAAATAGTGGTGCATAAAACAAAATATTTAAATCAGAAAACGTATGTCACCATCCTTATCAAACATAGTTACGAGAATGAAAAATTTGTTTTTGTTTTTTTTTTTTTTGTCAACCCGGTCTCAGTCCTGGGTAATAACCTACCTATGTCTATAGGGAGGTGTCATGCAAAAAATCCGGGCGCTAAGGTCTCCCGCGGTACTTTTCCGGTAGCCTCGACCCCTCCGGTGAAAGGAAAAGGGTGGTTATTTATAGTCTTGGAACTGGAATTTCTTGTTATTGAAGTTATTAATTGGGTCAAGTTATTAAAACTCTTTCATATCTTTAATTAGTCTATTTAACAATTTGGTTTATTTACTATTTGTGAGACTGGAGTCGACGTGACATTATTAACTTCATTCGTACTGATTATACGTCGTAAAGACGGTACTGAATGTACTCACTCCATCTATAGTGTTTCTCACAAATGAGTGTACTAACCTGTTACTCCTCCTGGTGTGTTTCTCTAGGTTTTGGTACTTTAGGTAACCCTTGTTGTAAAACAAATAGAGAGAGACTACACTGCCCTTACGGAGAGTTGTAAATAGAACTTGTAACCATAAATACACAACGTTCGACTTCCTACACGCAGACTGTCACCTTTACGTGCCTAGTAGTCTGTACCTGCATTCGTTCTGTACCTCTTAAACCACACAAGCTCCAGAAGTAAATCTTCGTTACACCCTGTCAAACAGTAAAAGGGTGAGTAGTAATCGGAACTCTCAGACACGACAACCTCCGGAAAACAATAAATGCACTCGTCGGTCCATGTAAGTAGTCCCACGTACCAAGTGCTACACCCGTGGTGGCGTAGTCTATTTTGACCTCCGACACAGTCGCAAAGTCGACGTTCCACCCGACTCACACACAATTTATACTAAGTTTCCTGAAGTACTCTTTTCACCTAATAACAAGATTTCACTGTGATACCATTTCTGTGCGACAGGTTATTCTGTATGAGTCTCCTTCTCAAATTGATAGTTCTCTTACCTACCGAATAAAATAACGTTGGAATTTCGTATTAAAGTTATTTAAGTGAATTACAAAAGAACAGCTCCAATCTTACTCTGTATGTCCTCGGGAAAAACCATTGATGTAAATTTATGCCATTCGGAATTAGATGTCGACCAATCAATCGGTTGAATTGATGGTCTGACGATATTATATATAGGACCGAAACAGATTCCATTGTTTCAGGTAAAAGGGTCATGGAGATTTCGTGTTATTGTAATTTAGAGTAAATAAATTAGTCATTTTATAAATCACGTGGAATAAGTACGATCAA
>NW_011365878.1:0-2500 GCF_000735185.1 Notothenia coriiceps | reverse complement strand
GTGCAGTTATTACATTTAAACTGGAAGAAGACCCGTCTAAATGAGTCACCATTCATAGTTTTTTTTAGAAAACATGAAATCTTTAACTTTAAACACCTGAGCTCCATAGACATTCATATGTTGCTATGTATTCATCCATATATCATATTCCATTGACTTTAGACTCTTCCTGCACTATTTCTATCACTCTCTCATCATTCAAACAATCCATCAAAACTCACCTTTTCACTCTTGCCTTCAACTCCTAATCCACTCACCCCTCACCCTTATTCCACCTAGCTTAGCACTTTCTACTCTTGTTGTTGTTTTGTTTCTGCTTTACTTGCTTTTAAAGTGCTTTGAGCACCAGGAAAAACACTATATAAATGTAATGTATTATTATTATTATTATGCATTTACTTGCACATCTCAAAACATTCTCTTGCAATATTTTATTTCTATTGTTATTTCTGTCACTATTTCTATAGGTTTTATTTGTTTTCTGTCCGATATATATTCATGTTGATGTGTTGGAGGAGCCTGAGACTTCAGTGTTTCATTGCCATACCTACACTGTAGCTAACGTGCACATGGCGATAAAGCCTTGAATCTTGAAATTGGGGAAAAGGGGATAAAGAACTGGCCTTCAATAAATAAAAAAATGATCTGAAAATTTCTGAATTCTGACTTCAATCTCAGAATTCAGAGAAAAATATGAAATTCTGTGCAAAATTAAAATTTCCTAAAATAAAGAAAAATTGAGATTAAAGTTCACATGTGGCTCTAATCCTGCTCCGTAGCCAGTATATAGTGTAGCTTTTTCAAAAACATTTTATATTTACAATTACACATATACACATAAAATACATATATTTGTATTCAATGTTTCGGGACGGAGCAACAACACATTTGACGACGCCACCTTGTCCATGTGTGTCATTTTAATCTTTTTTTTTTTTTGCCGATACAACCCTCCTCCGGTAGCTTCCCCTCCTGCGTGATCCTCCTGTAAACTATAACACATCATAGAGGAGATCTCCCGTATATCCCCATCCTGTACCTCCCCTCCTCCTCCACCCAGGGTTCAATTTGAATAATTTCCCTATTTACCTGCTCCGCTCAGATTCAGGAGTACAGTAGCGAGGTGGAGATGGAGCAGATTGTGGGGGATTCGTCTCTGATGGATGAGAGGAGCTGCTGGATGTTATTTCTGCAGGAGAAGCAGAGACATTAAACGTTACATCAGCGCTGAGTTTCCCCCGGGCAGAGACCGGAAATCTGCTCACAGTTAAAGTCGGGTTTGAGGGTTCGGCACATTTTTTTAAAACATTGAACGGTTAGTTCCCTCGTTCAGTTAATTAATGGAAACCGGAAACGATTCAAAAACAGGAAGATTAGTCAGTCCTCTTTTTAAAATGAAACCCCAGGAGGAATACTATTATGGAGCAATAAAGAATATTCAGGAAATAATGTGTTTCTGCTTTTATGTCTTCATGAGGACCTGAGGGTTAGATTCCAGCGCACGTTAGTACAGAGGGAACTTTTTGAAAAAAAACAGTTTCAATATATAAAAATATAAAACATATCATATTATTCTGAAATGGACCAATCTGCACAATCACTACTTTTACTGTCGCTACTTTCACTATATTTTGATGAGAATACTTTTCTACTTTTACTTGAGGAACATTTTGAATGCAGGACTTTTACTGTAACATAGTATTCCTACACTCTGGTACTTCTACTTTAACTCAAGCACAAGAACTGAGTACTTCTACTTTTACTCAAGTACAAGATCTGAGTACTTCTACTTTTACTCAAGTACAAGAACTGAGTACTTCTACTTTTACACAAGAACAAGATCTGAGTACTTCTACTTTTACTCAAGTACAAGATCTGAGTACTTCTACTTTTACACAAGTACAAGACCTGAGTACTTCTACTTTTACTCAAGTACAAGATCTGAGTACTTCTACTTTTACACAAGTACAAGATCTGAGTACTTCTACTTTTACTCAAGTACAATATCTGAGTACTTCTACTTTTACTCAAGTACAGATCTGAGTACTTCTACTTTCACTCAAGTACAAGATCTGAGTACTTCTACTTTTACTCAAGTACAAGATCTGAGTACTTCTACTTTTACTCAAGTACAAGATCTGAGTACTTCTACTTTTACTCAAGTACAAGATCTGAGTACTTCTACTTTCAGCAAGTACAAGATCTGAGTACTTCTACTTTTACTCAAGTACAAGATCTGAGTACTTCTACTTTTACTCAAGTACAAGATCTGAGTACTTCTACTTTTACTCAAGTACAAGATCTGAGTACTTCTACTTTTACTCAAGAACAAGATCTGAGTACTTCTACTTTTACTCAAGTACAAGATCTGAGTACTTCTACTTTTACTCAAGTACAAGATCTGAGTACTTCTACTTTTACTCAAGTACAAGATCTGAGTACTTCTACTTTTACTCAAGTACAAGATCTGAGTACTTCTACTTTTACTCAAGTACAATAT
>NW_011365877.1:420955-422064 GCF_000735185.1 Notothenia coriiceps | reverse complement strand
GGTAACGTGACTCTCGCCGGCTCATGCCCCCCTCTTCTGCAGGGGGGCGTGGTCAGCTGCTGCTCAGAATTTTCAAAGACAGGCTTGGAAGAGAGCGAAAATGAGCGAAACGAGGCATGGCTAAAAAATTATCTGTTTGGTATTTTGAAAAATAAAATGTATAAATATACCTTATATAGGTATGGTCATACACTATATCTTTTAAATATAGCACGATAGGTCTCCTTTAAGTTGAATAATTAAAACGAAAGTTAATATAATCAAATATTATCAAATAATAATCAAATATAATCAAATATATTCTTGTATAACCCACAATGAAAATGCATTATATTTCATGTTGTTCTATAATCACAGTATTTACAAACACAAGGGGTTTGGTAAATTGAGTTTAAGGCCTATTATAGTTTAATGTCACAACTGAAGTGGGCCAGTTGAAGTTAGAATTTAAATGTCACAACTGAAGTGGGCCAGTTGAAGTTAGAATTTAAACGTCACAACTGAAGTGGGCCAGTTGAAGTTAGAATTTAAATGTCACAACTGAAGTGGGCCAGTTGAGGTTAGAATTTAAATGTCACAACTGAAGTGGGCCAGTTGAAGTTAGAATTTAAATGTCACAACTGAAGTGGGCCAGTTGAGGTTAGAATTTAAATGTAACAACTGAAGTGAGCCAGTTGAAGTTAGGATTTAATGTAAGAAATGTAAAACTGTGAATTGAGGTTTTATATTAGAAAAGGACGACAGCATGATATATTTCGTATGATTGTCACATTGTAACGACAGAAGGTAAAAACCCAGTAAAAGTGTGGACCATTTTCTTCAAGTAAAATCATCCCACCTTTTTGGATTGGGATAACTTAAAANAAAATAAATCTGCGCTCTCCTCTCCTGCTTAAAGGTAAGATTGCACACTGCCACACTCACACTTAGGCAGGGCCACACCTTTGATACCAGAATCCTTCGGGATCGCTTATCCGGATTTAGTGCGTCGTCTGAATTGAAACAGCAGTTAATTGACCTTTCGCAAAGCCACGCCCCTAAATGCCCGTTGTCCAATCATATTCGATCACGTGCGCGGCTCCCTGTGGAAGTCCGACAAGCTTAGCGTT